>NW_015113703.1:144730-214506 GCF_001443285.1 Poecilia latipinna | reverse complement strand
TTTGGGGTCATTTTTTTTTTTTTTATTTTCCCTCCCGGTTTTCCACAGGGTTTTTTTTTTTTTTTTTTTGTAAGGAGTTGGATTTGACTCACCCTGAGCAAAGGCCTCCAGCACGTCTCCTCCCACGCCTGCCAGGCAGTCCTGCGGTGTGTGAGTCGGGGTGGACCCGGCCGAGGTGGAGCGAATGGGCATGGGCATGGAGCAGCCGGCACCGTGACTCGGAGAAGAATGAGGGGAACCTCCAGACTGGGACGGCGAAAGGCAAAATCAGTCAAAAACGCTTAAACAACCTATTTACTGCATTACTAACCTCTTCTTTTTTTATAATGCTAGCATACAGGCAGATAGAAAACAGACAGGCGAATAAACAAAACAGTAAATCTTGTACATAAGTCAAATGTTCTAACATGACAACATAGAATAAATACTAAAAATTAAGTGTTAAAGCACTGCATCTTTTAATCACAAGAGACATTCAGTAAAACGGAGATAAAGTTGCTCTAAATTTCTTATTTGTTCTTCATTTATTGGCATAAATGTGGCTTTTATGGCCAAATTTATGCAGCACAGAGGCGTCAGTGGTACAGAGCACACACACACACAAGCAAATCAAACGCTGCAGCAATGACGTAATAATATCACCTCTGAATCTCATGCTGCGCAACGCAGACGCTCTGTCTGCGCCGAGGAAAATTCACTTATTTCTGCGAGAAGAAAAAAGGTCGGTCTGTGCTATTTTCTGACTAAATCACATCATATTTTGGTCACTGGTGGTCGTGGACGTTGAACTTCCAGCTCAAGATGGTCAGGCAATAAATATGTCTAGGACAAAAAAGAGTAAATTTCCTCACTAAGTCCTGAAGCAGTTAGACAAACTAAATTTGACATTGGCATGTCCATTGGCAAATTCCACATTTTAATGTACGGGTATGTACAGATCTTTACTGCCAGTTGTTCTCAGTTTTCTCTTAATGCTACATTGGTTGAGTTTCTCCCATTCAAACTCCTTTACTGCATCAGGATGTTAATAAATGTGACGTGTGGGCATAAAAGTGGATCCTGTGCTGAGTCCAGACTAACAAAAGTACACAGTATTCTTGAAAAGTTTTGAACATATCATTGAACGGGATGACGCTAACCTTCATGCTCAGGTTCAACGGAAAAAAAAAAATCTATGCACTCATCAGGAGTTGTCAATGAAAAAATGCGATATTTTCCTAATTCGATTTCACAAAATTCGTGCAAGCTGTGTCTGTGAGGAACTGAGGGGGAAGCGCAGAGACCATCAACTACTGTAAGCACTTTGCAAAGCGAATCGAGAGCAACTTACAGCCTGCTTCTGCTCCTCATCCTATCAGCCAACAAAGGTGAGCAGAGAGAAAGCGAGAAGAGCGAGAGCAACAAAATTAATGAAAAAAAAGGAGAAAGTGATTTCTGCATGCATCACACGGCACACGTTTACATGGCATAACATCAAGGTAGTCTGTTGTGCTCGGAGAGGAAGACACATTTCATCTATTCAAATCCCAATTATCCGATTAGCAGCAACGAGCCAGTAAGAAAACCACAAAGGAGAGCGGCCGACTCAAGACGTTTGATGCTCTACCCAAGTCGGGGGTCTCATCCTCCCACCTGCAGGTAAATCTTCTTGGACCAGGAGGCGGTCTTACCTTCAGCAGCCTCATCAGACCCTCCAGCTGCACCATCAGCTCCCGCCTGCTCTCCTGCAGGGCCGACATGCGCCTCTCCAGCTCGTCCTTCCTGTGTCTGCGGATGGCAGACAACACGGTTCAAGTTTCAGGTTTGTTCATTCGCGCGTGGATTTTGGGTAAAAACAGCAGTCTGCTTTCTAGTTAGAGTGCAAAACCAAAATAACAATAATAATAATAATAATAATAATAATAATAATAATAATAATAATAATAATA
The DNA here is from genome assembly GCF_001443285.1 of Poecilia latipinna. Lineage (NCBI taxonomy): Eukaryota > Metazoa > Chordata > Actinopteri > Cyprinodontiformes > Poeciliidae > Poecilia > Poecilia latipinna. The sequence continues at coordinate 212,578 of NW_015113703.1, read as the reverse complement.
AAAAGTGAAGTTGACCCTAAATGTTTTAGACTAATTTGAGGTAAACTGAAAGTTGTTTATTTATATATCAGTACTGAGTGTTTTTTTTTTTAACTCATCTAATTATTGTTTCTGACAGGAGCACAAAGAATTATTTTTTTAAACTAACCAGAAATAAGTGCACAAAAGAAATACATAAACGAATGTAAACTGAAATCCTTCATTTGTGTTGCGGCTTGTTAGCACCCTCTGCTGCTTATATTGTGTAACTGCATATTTACAGATATTGTGAATCAGGTATTTTGAAACTTCCCAGGGACATCAGAGCAACAGATCAGTAAGGGAACAGAAAAGGCTCAAAAGAAGAAAAAAACAAAAAACAAAAACGTAATTTTGAATATTGCCAATGTGCAATATCTGTTGGGTTAGTTTGGAATCTTTTTCCCCTTACAAGTCTTTTTTTTTTGTTCTTGTTTCACTTTCTGTTCACTTTTGGCAAGGTTTCTGATTTATTATTTAGGACAGAGCACACACAGCCTCGAAGAACATATAAAATGTTATTTGAGCCTGTTGTTCCTGCAGAAATCTCTTCCAAGAGCATAACCTAGCGGTGACCCCAAGCTCTGCGGCACAACAGAAAATTATTTCAGGAAAGAAGAAGAGAAGAGACCCAGAGGTGTTTTCAGGAATGTTTTGGCCCTCTACTTGTGCGTATCTTCCTGTTATCGTCGGGTCAGCGACACCGCATCGTACCTGAGGAGTCGCAGCTCGGTCAGGAGCGTGGGGTTCTGCTGGGCTTTCTCTGGCGTGGGCTGGGAGGCCTGTTCATGCTCCAAACGGAGCCTCTGGATCTCCTGCAAGATCTCCCTGATTTGGGGAAAAATATTTTAAATGTAACAGAACATTTCTTTTACCCCCCCCCCCACAACGAGAAATCAAGCGGACCTGTTTTTGTTCTCCAGCTCTGCGATCAGCTGTCTCTGTTGCTTATTGGCGTCGAAGTTGAAAGTCAGGTCTGTTGGAGGACACTGTTGCTGCAACGCAAAACACCTCTCAGTAAAACCAGCGAGAAAAGCTACAAACACAGCAAGAGTTTTCATGCTTTTCAACATTTTGTCATGATACAGCCACAGACGTGAACTGAAGAGTGGAAGGAAAAATCTGACATATGGGTTTTCAAACCTTTTTACCAATGGAAATCTGAAAAGTGTGGTGTGCGTTTTCACTCAGCTCGCCACAGTCACTCACTGTGAATTTTCCGCCTAGCTAGTGCAGATATCTTAATGAGAAAATGTCTTGTTATAAGTTGAATAATCTGCAAGTTGAACTTTATTATTTAGTAGCTAAGTGATTTCTGGAGGAAATTGGTTGTGCTGGGTTTTATTTTGGGGTATCGTCATAATATTTCAAGGTTTTATGTGTAACAAAATGTGAAAACCACGTGTCATTTCCTTCCACTTCACAACTATGCACCACTTTGTGTTGCTCTGTTCCACAAAAGTACCCAAATTACAACAAAAATTCACTTTTTCTACAATTTTCCAGCAACCTAGAGGCATGTGAAGAAGAAAACAATAACTTCTATGACTAAGAGATTTGAAACACAGCTTTGACCAAAACCCTTTGAGTCTTTCTGTGAGGTACTTACTGTGGAGTTGCCTGCCTCAGCCGCCAGGCGTGCAGCGTATCGAGCGATGAGCCGGTGCTCTTCGTCTAACCGGCTGGGACTCTCCAAAACACTGACCAAAGTCAAACACAGAGCAAAACATCACACACATACACACACAGTCAATCTGATTATTTGCAGAAAAAAAAATTCACTAAATGAATTCAGGAGTCCAGAAATGGTAGAAAAGGAGCAAAAAAAAGATTAGAAGAATGAAACGATGATGACTGGATAAGCAGCATGCAGGATGCTTTTATGGCAGCTACGAGTACCCGCTTTGGTCATTTCAGCCAAGAAAAGAGATTTCAAATATTGTCCAAGAGTTAAAATGATCATGAGTGGGACATATGGTGTGGGCAGATGATGGGACATATGCTGCTTCCTTCCCCCCCCCCCCAGGTCATCTCCAAGCGAGGAGGGAAAGCGAGCTCAAACGGTGCGGGGAGCATTTCCAATTCTGACTGGAGTAAGACCAACGGCCGACAATTAAACTCAGCGTGGCTGTAAAGCCGCTGCATCGACTCAAACACTAACCGAACCTGAAAAACGCAGCAAAAGTGGCTTTTTTGTGCCTTTTTTCCTTAAGTGTTTGATCCCAATTTAAGGCTTCATATCATCAAGGGAACTTTAAACAAACATGGCCTGGGGAAATCCAAAATAGTGTTTTTCAAATGATGATTTTATTTTATCCAGGGGGGGGGGGGGGAAAAGGCCCCTAAACTTAACAAATGGATTTTGAGCTTTTGCTTTTACCTCATTGGAGGGTTTTCAAAGCTGAAACGACCGCACACGTAAACGCCGTTTGTCCTCTGCATCTCGACGAGGAGATTTCCACACCTTCATACTCAATTTAACTCCATTCAGAAATACTTTATCTCAAAGAGAAACTAAATGTGTAAAACAAGATGAACCTGCATGCATATATATATATATATATATGCATGCATATATATATATATATATATATATATATATATATATATATATGCATGCAGGTTGGTTTGGATAGCTATTTTTACTCAATGCATGAAGTAATAATTTCAAAATTGAGTAAGTGTAACACTGATGAATATGTTGGATGTGATGACATTTGACAAAATTGAATGTTTATTGATTGCTTCTATGTTTTTATGATGTGAATCATTTTGAAATGGGCTGCACAAATAAACTTTGACTTGACTTTTTTTCTTTTGCTCACTTTGGGTATTTTTTGTTTGAGATAGAAATGTGTTTGATGAGCCGAATCCTTCACAAAACATAACAGGGAAAACTGCAAATTTAGCTACTTTGTTATCATTGCATGAACGACCCCTGAATGAACCGAGGTAATGGCCGAAGTATCCGTCGGATCCCTTGACGGGCTCAATGTTGTGTCACAAATTAAGAGGGAAAAAAAATAAAACATGTAACTCAATCAGAGCACAGCGGGACATTAAAAAAACATCTCGCTAAATGGGTCTCGTTCTAAATAATTTACAGTCTCACTGATACCGATGTTTCTTGTAAGAATACGGCGACAGATCAGGGAATTGCTCTGCCCGAAGTTCTAATGCTACGTCCAGATTGTAGTAATTTTTTTTGACAAAAACTTAACAATTTTAACAATTTAATAAATTGTAAATTTATTGACCGGATCGCCATCGGCAGGCTCCTACTTCGGAGAATCGGATTAAGTCAGAATGCTGGGACAGAAAGTCAATAACAGCTTGGGTGTGTGCTATAGTTGGAGTATTTTCACCGTTTCACCTTGCGATCAAACAGTCCTACCCCACAGAGAGCAGGAGACGTGACATTCATCTTTACTTGAAATAAAAATTTTAAAAAAGCAACAACAAAAAAAAGAAATGACGAGAGGTCATAGATAAAAATAGTATTTGTTTTTGTTGTTGAAAGTTACTAAAACATAAAAGTCAAGGCAAAGGTGGAGCAGAAAGTGGTTTTATTCTGCAATATTAAATTATACAGACATGTGAGTGCAGTGTGTTGAGAAACAGTAAAAAAAATAGATGAATACACCCCCTTTTTTAATCAGAATTGGTCTTGTCTTTTGTTTTCTTTTTATTATTATTATTTTTATTGTTCATAGACGTATTTGTCATGCATGTGTCGTCTTGCCAGTGGGGGCGCTATCGTGCCGCTGTGGGTCTAACAGGGAGAACGAGTTTCCTGGCTCTGGGCATGCGCGGCTCAGAATAAACGAGCTCCTGACAGAGATACACTGTTACGACTCACCTCCTCTGTGATCCACAGATCTGGTTGCACAGGATTCATCTGCCTGTGTACCACTTGATACTGGCCCCAGATTCCCCTAGGTCTGGTGCCGGTAACATGAGCAGGAGTAAGACTAAAGTTCACTGAACATATGCGATAGCTAGAGAACGCTAACATCAATTCATTTAGCAAAAAAATTCCAATTTGGATAAAGCAGCCGCTGCTGTCAATAAAAAAAAAAAAAATAAAAAATGGATTCCAAAGAAATCGGAAAGTCGGAAGCAGTCACAATGCTAATGCTAACCATTAGCATCGACGAAATATAGCTGTTTACTCTACTGGATGCCCGTTCATAATGACTCGGATCGGTACCAACACAGCTGTTTTACATTTATTCGACTGCCCGTGAATGGTAAGTTAAATCACTTCAAAATGTTTTCCTCTGCTGGAAACAGAGCATGACGTAACACAGCATGACGTGTTACGTCATGCTGTCCCATTTCCGCATGACGTAACACGTAATAAATTAACTTCCTGGAGGGCGCGCTTCTGTGTGAGAGAGGCAGAAAGGGGGGCTGCCATGTCAGTAGAGCAGACGGTATCAGAAGCCGACTGTGATGGAGCGTCGAGGCAGAGCTCGGGCCATTTTTTAAGAGCCTGCATGGAGTCTGTAGCCTGCTGCTGGCACTTTGTTTTTCACCCCATTAAAACATGAAATCGGAAACGGTCAACGAACAGTGACGGTGGTGGAGAGGGGGGCTCTGTCCCGCTTTAGGGGGGCATCTTTAGCTGAAGCAGAGCGACGATGAGCTTTGCTTTATTCAGCAGGAGCATATTTGAGTCACCGGCCTTTCGACAACAGGCGAGAGAATGCTGTGAAATTTTAACAGTGGATTAATATTTATTAGAAAGACAGGGAACAACTCAACCGGGCTGAACAGAACTTGCCCCCCCAACACACTGCAAAAACCCCCCCACAAAATCTCAGCAAGTATTTTTGGTGTAGTTTCCGGTACAAATATCTTAGTACACTTTAAATAAAACTAAACTAGCTAACAAGTAACTTTTCAGCAAGATATAGCTTATATAGCAAGATTTCAGCTTGTTTTTAGTTCGTAATTCTGGAATATTGATTTTAAACAAAGCACTAGTTCTGCTGGTAGATTATTTCCCTGGGCTGGAGTTGCTGTAGAAAGGCTTAGTTCAGAGGATATTAATATGTCCTAGTGAAAGTACAGACCTGAGTCCAATTGAGAATCTGTAGCAAAACATGAGAAGTCCTATTGGATGGATGCTTTCAATCTAATTTCCCTTTCAAAGAAGAAATGACAAAACATTTCAGTGTCTCTAAAGGTGGAGGTCATTGCAGCAAAAAAGTTGCTCTCTAAAAGTACTGACGCAAACTCACTCCACACTTCTTTTTTAAACAAAACATATATAAAGAAATGTATTTTTCCTTCCTACTCAAAGTCATGTGGTAAAACTCCAATAAAATGCGCCGAAGCTTGTGGTTGTAACATGACTGGGTGCGTAAAAAGGCTTCCAAAGGGGGATTGCTTGTTCTTGTTCACATCTCTCAGCAAAATCCACAACGCTGCTTCCCCGGGATTCCTGCTGCGTTCTCATCGCCACTTCAATGTCGTCCCCTTTCTGTTTGCTTGGGACTCCATAATCCCTGTGTTAATTGGAAGAAGACAGTTTCCGCCATCTTGTATTTGCCGTCTGCCCTAAATCCTTCATGTCGTCTCTTCAACTCATCAAACACTTCTTATTTTAGATGCTAGTTGCTCTAATGTGCTTCTTGTTTTTTTTTTTCCTGGAGTTTCTCAGCATGACAGATGTTAGGAGCTGCTGAGGGTTTTAAGAAGTGATCAATAAGATTACAGATTACTCAAATTAGTCAAGCAAATGATTAAAAATGACAAGCCAACCAATGGTTGAAGTAATTACCAATGCAATAGTAATGGTGTGATTTTGTGCGCTGCTTTTGCCCTTCAGGTGGCAGATGTGCAGCTGTTTTGACTCCTCTGAGGCAACGACATCCTCCGCGAGTGTCATCTTCACACGGCGGCGCTGACTCACAGAGCAAAATGTCAAGACAAAGGTTATCGGGCTTCTGCGCTACCGCCACAGTGAGAGAAACCTCGGGAGAGAATCGCCTTTCCTGCAACACGAACCCATCCGCTGACCTCCATGGGTTTGGATGCGTGACATCATTAAAGTCCCTGAAACCAGCGCCGCGCCGTCAGAAATAACCATCTCCATCAAAGGTTAATGTCATAAATGATTGGCTTGATGGTTAGATTTTGAAGATTAAGTGAAAGAAAACCCCAACAGATTTTAAATTGATGGATTTTTTTTTTTTTTTAATTCCTCCCCCCCGTCTAGTTTTCCAGCTGCCCTTCAGCTGAAAAAGTCCTTGGCGAAGGCTGATGACTCTGCCTGAGACTTCCACACCCCCTTCGTTCACGGTCTCCCCCCCCAGATTTCCGACGAAGTCGTCGTCTTGCAGCTCCCCAGTCTCTGAGCGCTCTGATCTCAGGAGCACAAAATTGCCGGAAAGATTTGCAGGAGCGATATGGCGCACACGAGACGGGGAAAATCTAGACCTGCGGGGAGAGGACACGTTTACGTCGCAGCTCCCCTCAGAGCGCTCTGCTCCGTCGCCGGCTTCATAACCACAGAGCTTCGTTACCCGCTGTGAGTAAATAATGATGCCAGAGTCCAGGCTCTCACACGAGATGGACTGAAATGAGAGGAGGCTCTTAGAGCGACCAGGCTCCATCCGGCTCCATCATAATCTCTTTGTCATGTCATCCTGTTAGGTAGACGTGATCACAAATTCACTGTGACAGCAGAGCATATTTTCTAACTAAAAATACACCCGGAAGGTCAAGCTGCTCGGAGGCAAAAATATGTGCAAAGAGGGGGTATGATTTGCTGTTCTCATTCTGATCAGAGACAATCTGTCGTCTATTTTAAGCGCGGCCTCAATTCAGGAGTGATTAAAAAGGATTTATATGGATTTTTCGGGCGACTTATGGAGGTAATTTGTCGTCTCAAGGCCAGAACTGCGATCATATTTTTTAGAGTAACTGTGAGTAAAACAAAACAAAACAAAAGAAAAAGTCATGGTTAGATATCATTGACCGTAAAAGTTAACAGAAAAATAACATGTAGTCCTGCTGCTGCAAAAATGTTGTACTGACTTTGGCAAAGCAAGCAAAACTTTATGCTCGCTTGCTTTCATGAGCACGTTATCACACAGTTTAGCTGAGCTGTTCCGTACAGAGTAAAGCATTCATAAGAAGTTGATAGAGGTATTCATAATAACCCTCGAACTTTTTACTTTTTCTCACAATACAATCACAAACTTTGAGGTATTTTACTAAGACTTTTTGGGAGGTAATGTAGTGCATAGCGACGTAAAAGTGATGTAATGGCATAATGCTGAGGATGTTGTGTTTTTTGCCACACATTTACAATGTAGGCCCAAAAGGTTCAATTTTGGACAAATATCTATATTTGTCAAAAAAAAAAAAAAAGAGTTGAAAACCATTTATTATTTTAGGTTTTTGTATTAGTATTTTTTTCTAAAACAAGTAAAAAAAATAAATAAATAAAAAAAAAATAAAACCCATGGCATAATGCTGCCATTACCATCTTTTACCTTGGGGTTCATGTATTCAGGATTGGTGTGCAGTAATTTTTTTTTTGCCTCATATTTGGCATGTAGATCCGTAATGTTCTACGTTTGACACATTTTTAGCTTTTTATTTGTAAAAAAATGTTGAAAACCATTCAACATTACTATTGAATTTACAATTACGTGCTGTTTTGTGTTGACCTATCACAAAATATCCCAAGAAAACTAATTTAAGTTTGATTGCATGCAACTGCAACACTGTCATTGCGGCTAACTAGCCTAAACTCACTAGCTTAACGGATATCCTCTTAGCTTGTCTTTTAAGATCTAATAGCTCTAGTTATCTTAATAGGAGTGATGTTCTCAATGCCAGAACTATTTGTGTGTGTGAGACTGGAAATAAACTGATTTTTTTTTGTAACTTTTCCTCATTCATGGCTAAGTGTGGAAGCCTTCTTTAGCTAGTTGACTGGTTAGGACAGCGGGATGCTAGGTCTCTTTATGCTCATACTGAGAGGGAAAATTCTGGTCTGGCGTTGCAATAAAAGGATCACAGCATAATATTGGATCAGTTTTGAAACTCTCCAAAACTTTGGAGTACCTTAAATCTGGTCCTTGCACAGTCAGTTAAGGGGGAGATTGCAGTCATATCGTCAAAAAGCTTACCTTTTGGTAGGAGTGGGTGCACCAGAGGACATGAGCATTGTGTCGTTCATGTTGTTGGTCGCTGCTTTCGGCTGACTAAAACAAGACAAGATTAGAGGTTTTTAATGCTACGCCGCAGAGGTCTGTGCTGCTTGACACCGGGAACGGGAGGAGAACAATTTGCATTTTTATTAATAATCATAAATCAAGCTATTCTAACTTCAGCTTCATCCAGCTGTAAGTAAGAACGTAAGAGCGGAGGCAGGAAGAGGAATCATTAAAACCCACAGAATGTGGTGCACCAAAAAAAAAAAAAAAAGGAAAACTATGATATAATCAACTTTCCTGCAACTGATTTAGATGTTTTTAGGCAATTAGCTCAACTCTAATTAACAAGTGCAAGAGCAACAACAAGGATTCTAATTAAACCACAAGTCTAGGGGAAAAAAAACAAAAACAAAACGGCACCAATAAAACAGTGGAAGGTGACATTGTGGGAGGTAATTTGAGAGAGTAAACAAAGCAACGCGGCCCATATGGTGTCTGGATTCGTGTCGGGGCTCGCCAGGACTCAAACTCTCAGGGCACAGAGTCTCATTAACGGATCAAAACATCCCCCAGAAAACAGCAGCCGCTCACAAACACGCGGAGGTCTGCACATCTCTGGATTTGCATCCTCTGAATCTGCACCTTGTAGTTATTAGCCTCGATTCTGTTTGGCTTTATTTACATCTCTCACTATGACACAGAAGGCAGAGCCCTGTTGAGAACTCCTCTGTACTGACACAGGAATTTATAGATATATTACCATACTGTTGTTAATAGCATCATGCAGGGTTTTTTATTTTGCATTATAAAATAATGCAAAATATTTCTGTTTTGTTTTAAAAACAAAACAGAAATGAAAAAAAAAACATTTAAATAGGATTATCTCCTCACAAACACTTTTCTGTTCAATATTTTCTCTTTAAATACTTGATATTACACATTAGATTAGAGAAACACATGAATAAGTCATCTGCTCTCTTCTTTCATCAAAGCCATTTGCTACAACTTTCCACTATTTTCGCATCAGGAGAGTAAAAGGAAAAGTATGAGTGCTGAACCTTGCACATACTATTTCTGTCCTCCATGAAAAAAAAAAAAAACAAACATTATGGAAAACAGTTACATAAAAAACAAGGTTTATCGGTCATCAAATCGCCTCAGAAGCAGCTGGAGTCAAAGGACGAGGTCCGAGACTTACCTCTGCGGGGAGAGAGAGCGCCTGCCTCGGTGGCAAAACACATCCAACCACTGCTGCTGCTGCTGCCAGATGCCTAATCTGTCCTCAACTGAGCAGGCGAGCATCTCAATGTACTACACTGCTGCTGTCTCCAAGGAAACTCGGCAGTCACGTGACTTTGTGACGACGTAGATTTTCTATGTCTCACTCAAGCTCCTTTCCCCTCTCTGAGGCTCCTCTCTGACTCTGTCTCTTCGCCTCGCCACATGCAGACACGCTACAAAATGGGGAAATGTAATTTTGCTTTAGCTTAGCCAAAACTGCTAGTAGGTAAAAAAAAAAAAAAAAAAATACAAAATGAGTCTTATTTAGAATTGTGCACAGAGTGCTCATCTGTGGTTGCGAGTATATTTACATTTACATATCTCAACTCCTCCCTTTACCTTCAGCGAGTTACATAAATCAAAGCTCCTCAGAGCGAGACTTCTAAAAATAATCTTCAGCCCCTTTTGTGAATCTATTAATGCAACTCATGTGTAACAGCAGGGTCCAATAAAAAACAACTCATTTTTATGTTTGGGTTTTAGTACTTTTATCTAACATAAGTCGAATCTAAAACGTAGCTCAACTCGCTCGCATAATTGCCTACGGCTCCGTGGCTCATTACCTGCATGAAGTTGATTGAGGACGTCCAGCCCAGACCTCTATCCAGTGTCTCAGAGGTCAACATTCAGGCATTAAAAAAGATCAAAGCCTGCAATGCGCTAAGGCCCGTTTCTCCTGAATGACACACAGTGCAATATAGTAATTTCTTGTGGCTCAGCGAGACATGGGAAACTAATGGGCTAGATCAGGAGAATATTTTAGGCGAGGTTCTGCATAAAGGTTTGATGGAGTTAGTGTCTAATCTGTAATGGAGAACTTTGATAGCGGTGGGAGATTAAGTTTATTTTTGGATGCTCTGAGCTGCAGACATTGTTGACTGATTAAGTAAACTAACATTGGAACTCTGTTAAGGTCTTTTAATGCACATCTTTTCATTGCTTTGTGCATTTTTGGTTTCATCCATCCCTTGCCCCCCCTGCAATGGCACGGTGCCCCTCCTAGGGAGCGCACCCCACAGTTTGGGAACCTCTGACTTAGCTAACTGAACAGTTGAACGCCACATTGCTATGTCGTTTGTTGTCATTTATTACGTGGTTATCATGTGAAATGAGATGACAATTTTGCAAGTGTTTTGTAGGAAGATCCTTTTCTGTTGTGTCTTCCTGTTTTGTGATTCAGTTAATATCTTAATCATTTTCACCAATGGAGGCTAATGTAAACAAACAGCACAATATGGCTCCCGAAGCAGCGTCGGTATTGATGGAATATTCATTCATTTAGAATGAACAGTGCCATTACTCATTTATCATGACAAGGTTGAATGAAGTAATAGGAAGCAAATTTCCTGAATAAAAGAGCCATTAGCCAAGGCAATTAAGAGCACGGAGTGAAAGCTATTATTTTCCCAGGAAGTGCAGCTTTGTGCCTTCTTGTCCCTTCGCCCCCAGCACTGACTTCAAAAACACTAGAAGTGGGAAGGGTGGTGCTTTGTTGTCAGGAAATATGACAGATCCTAACCGGTTAATGTATACTATTCTTTAAAGTCCTCACAAAACTCAGCAGCACAATGCTTTGGCATATTTGCACCAAAGATGTGACGAACCACACATTCTCCCATCCCTCTTTGGGTAAGGTGGTGAAATGGACCTGCTAATTTCCAACAATACCCATAACCGAATATGTCAGCTTGGACCGGTTAAAATCGTTTGTTGTACGTCTCATGTCACCCTGCAGGATACCTCAATGACTTTCTAGAAGAAGTAGATACTTTGATCTCTTCTGTCCCTTGTTCTTGATGATGCAAATTTCCACCTTGGCAATCATGACTCATCAAATTTTTCAATCATCACTTCACTTGTTTGAGCTACAACTGGTCCACAGTCTTCCAACTCACAAGGTTACCAAAGAGCTAAATCTCGTTTTCACAGGCCCTCTACGCACTTTTCTGATGACTCTCCTGGGAAGATCCTGCTTCGACCCCCTGCTCTTCAAACCTCTAGCACATTCTCAATGTTACCGATGCCAAAGAGTCATTGAGCTCTTGCCTAAATAGTCCTTGTCCTCTATCCACCAAACCCACTTTATGAGACCGAATCAAAGTGACGGGATCCTGAGAAGCAGGTAGGATAGCTCTAACATGTGACGCATCAACAAGCACTGCTACAGAATTGGGTCACCATAACTGTGCAGATTAAAGTGTGGCAGCGAGAATGATGTGTGATTCACTTAAGAGCAGGAAATGATGGAGAAGGCTACAAAAATAAATTATATGTTAAAGAAAAGAATGGCAGATTGCTAAGGATGGGAGTTAATGGACGATACGGCTGAGAAACCTACCACGATTTAATCGTTTCATATCGGTCGATATCGATAATTATCGAGTAGTTTTTTTGTTTGTTTTTGTTTTAAATATCTGAAATACTTCAAAACTAGAGAAGTGACGTTTCTTGTTTTACTCACAGTTTCCACTTCACGTCGGTGGTTTTCAGTCGTAAGTAGCTATGAGGCGAAACCTTAAACAGGTTGTTGCTAGGTAACCAAAGAGTGAGTCAGCTTAAGCCACACAGCTTGCTCAGCTGGCCATGAGAGGTTGAGAAGCTGAAGCTTTTCCTCTGCCTACATCTCCCAGAATGCTGTGCGGTTCTGAATCTGAGTTCAGTGAAACGACTGAAAATTCTATCGATATTACTGTATGTGTCTATCGCAATATATATTGTTATTGATTTATTGACTAGCCTCCATTCCAGTTCTAATTGGTAATTTGAGTTTTTGTCAATAACTGTTCAATGCAAATATGATGAGATTTCAGTGGTTGATAAAATAGCAGTCATAAAAACAGTTGATGAATTTGTGATTGAAGCTGTTTCAAGACATTAGAAACCTTGAAATGACTTGGCCTTAGCGTCAGCCTCCAAAATTTCAAGACCGCTATTATGAAAACTTAATCCTTAAAATCTCAGGATGGCCAATTATACGCCTCATATCTCGGTTTTAATGGCGCCGATGTATTTTTGCAGTGGCCAGGAGATAACTTCAAGTTGTAAAGCAGGGGCATACGTTTTAAAAATTGAATTAATTTCTAAAGAATTTATAGTGAAGAGAAATTTACTTTCTGAATATTGAATGTGACTCAGGATTTGTCACCACAGCATGTATTAAAGTTGAATGCAAAGTACAGACAATGCCTGTGTGAGTCACTTTGACAGAAGCGGAGCTAGCTCTGTCTGTGAGAGGAAGCTTCTCAGACAAACGGTGGCTCCCAGAACGATGCATCCTCTTCCAAGCAACAAATCCCCAACAATCTACCTGACACTTTGAGAGAGGAGAGAAATTCACGGCTCAGTTCTCGGTTAGACGTCGGTTCAGACGCCGGTAAATATTTCAAAATAGCACGGGAACAGCAGCACTTTGTCAGAGGGCGTTGCGAGGGTTGGGACAGCAGGGGAGCGCGTGTCCGTTCGATTTGGGTGGCCTGATCAAACCTGACGCTATAGCCTGATTCTGCCAGGCGTTCTGACACAGGCTTTGTCAGCGCTCACACACACACACACACACACACACACACACACACACACACACACACTCCTGAGATATGATGGGGACTTATAATATGAAATGACAACTCATCGAAGACAATGTTTATCCAACTTGGTGATAGTTTTAGAGTTCCTGACTCAGGCTACTGGGATCAGTACGATTCAGCAAATGAGGCAGGAGGGAAAAGATTCAGGAGTCGTGAATGATATGGAGATTACTTATCCATTCACCCACCAATTCTTTAAAATGCCCATCTGTGTCAGCTGTCTCTCTCTTTCTCTTCCAGGATACAACAGGGGGAACACCAGTCCATACTTTTGTTACTTCCACAAAATGCAGATAAAAGCCTTCAGATGATCCAAAACTTTGCTACTGGAGGGCAAACTGATCACTTTTCCTCAAATCTGCTACTTTCTTCGACTATTCTCCAGCTCACATTATCTGCTGTTATTTAAGACGTTATCTTTATGTTTTTTCTCTCCAGAGACGCTACATCTTCCTGGATGGAGGCATCAGCTGCCAAAAACTAAACGTTCTCCCTCGATCGTGGTGCCGTACTTATTAGCATGTAGCTCGTGATGTTTTTGTCTCAGCTGCTTGGTTAAGTACTTTTTGGTAGCAGGCAGAGTGGTGCAATGTCGCTTTTGCCACCGAGAAAGCAATTTTTAATTACTTTGATGGCCTCCTGGTGAGCACACAATTAGGTCGCAGCGTAGCCGCTCCTTTGTAGTCCTCAGATCAGCAATACGAAGCCGGTGAACCTGAGCCACGCGTTGCAGATTAGTGACTACGCTGCTCCACACACCACCACCATCTCACTACGTGAGTTTAATGCATAATGTCACCCACACTGAACACAATGGGAGCCACGTTGTGACCTTCTCTATGCCCTGCAAAGACCGTCAATGTCTTTTTTTTTTTTTAAAGAATATCAACAAGAGGTTGAAAATTGAACAAAAAACACATGTATTGACTGGACCACTTCAACACATTTCAGCATATTAGTTGCTGATTTTATTGTCAGTTTTATATCAGGTTGGTTACTACTGAATCTTTTATGTTTTCTTATAGGATCTTGTAATGGATGCAAACAAAACGTTTTCAAGGAGAAGCCTAAAAGGATGTGACAGCGTTTCACATATTATGCTAGCTTGTAAAATAAAATAAAAAAAAGAAAAGAGAAACTAACATTTTCTTTGGCTGCATGGCTGATTCATTCATCCTCGGGTACATATGCAAATATACATTTTCTTGCAACAATATTTTATTTATAATCCCAAGAAAAGCAGAGCTTTCCCCCCCCTCTGCTCCTTGCGAGAGATCGAGCTACAGAGGCAAAAAGATCGAGAAACAAGTAACAAGGGGCAACTGTCACATCCATTTTTCTAAAAGTCAGTAAACACCCACTCGCTCCATATAAAAACAAACCAAAAAAAATGCTAAAATGTCATCTACAAGTGCATGAGAGAGGAGTCTGTCCTTTCGAGAAAAACAAAACAGCCGAGAGTTCCTGAAATTTCCGTCTGAATTTAACAATCCTTATGCAGAAATTGCAAAGTGCACGCAGGGTGTCTGTAGTCAAAGTTGCTTCCTCATTATCAGGTTGACACACAAAGCTTCAAATTTCTTATTCAGGTATCAGTATGGCTATAATTCATCAAGAAAAACAGTTTAGATAAAGAAAAACATACGCTGAAGGGCATTTAGGACTCTGTGGCAGGATTTACTCTTTTACGGCGAACATTGTAAAAAAACATCATAATAAAAAAAGAGAGAGAAAAGAACAATAACAGGGAACAGAATAGATAAATGTGTGCTGAGGGAAAGATTTAATCCGACATAGTCTCGGCCGCAAATCGTATTTCTTTTTATCGCTATTAATCTTCTTGTGTGATGTAATTTCATGCTACACAGCCTACATGGCGCACAATCCAATCGCCTCGTCTCTAAAAACACTCAGTTTGTTCTCCACTCCGTGATGAATTGTAATGTATGCAAATGTCATATCCATCTCGAATGCACACATTTCAACAGAGTGCAGAAAAAAAACAAAAAAAAAACAGAGAAAACTTCCTGGCAGTGGGAGGAGCCTGGGAGTGAGAACTCATTTGGAGCTGATGGTATCCATCATGCCGGAAAACAGGAAAACAGAAAGGAATGTATCGTTCTGTCTGTTTGCCTGGCATTTACTGAGCTACGCTCTCCTGCTAAAACGCAACTCTCTATCAATTACTCACTGACACTTGCCTGCAGCAGAGGCATAAAAAGACGGCTCAGATTGATAGCCGTGCATGGCGAGCAAAGGAGCTTCCTGTTACGGCAGAAAGCGATCGGAAATGTCGGAAAGTCGGGTCAGAAAGTTGAGTTGTTTCCGGTTTGTGCCTGGCGCTGGTAAACCCATTTGTCACGTCTTTAAAGTTGTAGTCTTAAATTTAAGGCAAAATCGATTAATTGAATTAATCGTGATGAATCGATCATTGAAATGAATGAATCAGGTAATTTAGTAACCGATTAATCGTTAACTGGAGAGTAGAACAACATACTCAGAGCAGAAAATAACACAAAAATGTGCAAATATGCATATATATATATATATATATATATATATATTGCATTTAAGAGAAAAAAAAACCTTCGTCTGTAAATATGTTCTACCTATAACTCCTCAGGTGACACAATTTTAGCTTCATCTAGTTCAAATACTGTAAAGAAATCTATTAGGACCTGCTAAGCTGAGCAGAAAGGGATGAATTTTTCACAATTTGATGTCAGAAATATCTTTTTAGCTGCAGATGAATCGTTTCGCTAAAAACGATGAATCGTTTTGCTGAAGAAATGCTGTTTTATTAAATTTCAGGCAATAAAATTTTTTTTATTTTCTCATTTAAAAAAAAGAATACATGTGTTTTGTTTGCATCTTTTATGCATTTCAAATGTATAAAAAAAAAGTCCTAAATGAAAACCCCACAGAATATTTCAGGTGTTTTTTAAGTCCGATTAATCGATTAACTGTCAGAATAATCAATAGATTAATCGATTACGAATTGATAGTTGCAGCTTTGCTTTGATTTTTTTTTATGTGGGAAGCAAAAGAGCAGCAGAGAAACAACGCAGAAGGAAAACATGGAGGGGAACTCGGCAATGTGTGCAGAGTTAAAGACGGCAGCAGAACATAACGCATTTCCTATAACGGCTTCCAGGAGCCTCACAGCCTGGAATGTGAGATTGACGGCACCGTCCAGGTCTCATTGCCAACAGACTGATGAAGATGACTGAGCTGTTAGCGGCCTGTGCAGCATCTCACATGTTCCCTGGGACTGGACGTCTGAGTGAGTGGAGATGCCGTAATCGGTGTGATGATGGCGTAGTAAGACGATGGGAAACGTTACACGATGGAAACGGCTTCCGTGTCATGAGCATATTGATTCCTACTGCGCTGCTCATCGACACAGCAGCAGGTAATGCGTTGGGAGTAGCACTTACACGGTGTGGGTGAGCTCCTGAGGTCGCTCGGCCTGCTCGGGGAACACGGGGTGCGGCGGCTCTCCGATGGGGACGCAGCCCAGAGATTTGCTGATCGCATGGCTCAGCTTTTTGGCCGGAGACTTCTGTGATAGCAGGCGGGAAAAACAGTGTCACATCTCGCCTGATCGATCGGTTTTGGTGTTGTACGCTCAAACGTAAGCTGTTCCAGAAATCATTTACGTAACTAGGTATGTCTTACTCTCTCAAACATGCAAACATAAAAATCTTACCGTGTAATTTTAATCTGGTTTCTAGATTAGAACTAATTTACAAGTAACTTTTCAGCAACAAGAGGAGCTTGTTTTTAGTCAATAATTCCTTATTATTGATGAAAAAGTACATGTTCAATAGGCAAATTAATTCACTTATAACAAGATGTTTTTCCTTTGTCATAAGTGAAATAATCTGCCAGTGGAACATGAACTTCTTCACGAATAATGGAGGAGTTATTGACTGAAAAACAAGCTCCTCCTACATCTTGCTGAAGCTACTTGTCATTAGTTTTTGTTATTTTAAGTTTAATAAGATGTTTGAACTAGAAACCAGATTAAAATTACACGGTAAGATTTTGTGTTTTTGCAGTGTTGATGAGGAACTCTGTATCTCCTGCTGTTAACATAAACACATATACGCTTTACACATCCACACATGTTTACAAAAGTATTTAACCCTTCAAACCTTATCATTCTTCCCAACATATACTACAGGAAGTACTTTTGTTTTCTCATGTTCTGTTGCGAAATCAAACTGAACCTTTTCTACTTATGCTGAAAAATACAGATATACAGATTCTTTTCTTTCCTAACTTCCTTTATTTTCTGACATTTACACACATCATCTATTAGTTTTTGTACAGTTGCCTGACTGACTTGGCTCAAATGTTTTCTGTCATGGAAACAGAAATAAGACAGAACTGTAATAAAGTGTAACTTTTTAGGGTTATTCTGATGATTCTGACAAATAATTAATACCCATCTTTTAGTTGTAATTTTTGATGCATATTGCACATATCTTCGTTTATTTTATCGCACATAGTTTTGTTATAATGGAACTTTTAATCTTTTTATTTCTATAAGCTGGTGGCATCTGCAGTGTGTCGTTTCACACCTGTGGTTTCAATTCATTTGAAACTTTTTACCAATATCTCTCAAATCTGGAGACATAAAAACTCTCCTTTGAAATCAGGTTATTTATTCTTTACCTCATAACTGTCTTTCCGTCTTATGAGTTATTTAATTAAAAATACTCAACTTTCTTGAAGTGAAATGTTCATCTGAATGAGAATGCCTTCAATATCAATTTTACAATAAACTGGTTTGATGGTATCGTGTACACGAAGCACCTTGAGGCTTTTAGGGATAAAAACATGATTGGATTTTGCCATAAATATTTATTTATTTTTCTTTTTTTTTATAGAAAAAGAGGCATTCTGCGACTCTGCTACGGTAGAAAACCTGCCAGTGTCAGAGAGGTGGAACCTAAGATGCAACTTAGGTGCTTCGGACTCATTTAAATTGAGACTTTTTCACTTTTCAGGACCACATCCAGTACAGATGCATCCATGTATCCTACAATAAGTGGCAAAAAAAAAATAGTTTTGGCATATCGGACTTGTGTTTCGTGTCTAAATGCTTTCAATCATGTCGCTCCAATCATGTCGCTCCAGTCCCGAAGCGATACGAGCTCTTATTCTTTCCTGCAGGATTGCAAATGGATTTGAGATCCGGGGTAATATCCCTTTCCCTGCTTTCAATTTATGACATCGTGATTGAGCTTCGAGGGAAGGCGGTGACGCGATCAATACAGTTTCATTTTCAAAATAACTAAACCTCGTAAACCCCTCACCTCCGCCGCCCCGCCCTTAGATTGTTATGAGAGCCCATTAACCGCATGCAGACAGCTGTTCTGTCATAAAATCACTCCTCGGCCTTCGAGAGGTATTGACTTTTAATTTGCGTGGAGACGGCAGAATTGTAATGCAAACCCGGGAGGGGATCGCGGATCGTTTCCTTACCCAGGACGAGTGCTCCTTCATTTGGTGTTGGTTGCTGTGGGGGCCGTTGGCGTGGCCCCGCCAGAAGCAGCTCTGACACAGCTGGTAGCCGTGGCACTGCTGGCACCGGTACCGAAAGCCCATCATGCTCTCGCTCCGGCAATAAGAACATTCCACCGGATGGAAGACTGCGCAGAGAAACGCAAAGACAAAGCGGCTCATTACATCTTTTTTTTTATTTTTTTATTTCTATGCATTCCAGTCATTCCTGTTGAAATATCTCATAATATTTGATAAACAATGGAAATATTGTGTGCCTTAATTTAATTAGTCACTTTGAACAAGCAAGAAACTGGACAGCAAAACAGGTTGGAAACAAAGCAGATCGAAGCAGATGGTGTGAATTAATGCTTAGAAAGTAGAAGGGTAAACTTTGGGGAAACTATTTTATGCTGCAAAAATCCTACCTAGTTTTTAGTACACTTGAAATAACAAGTAACTTTTCATCAAGACATACCCTTGTTTTAAATCCATAACTCCTTAATACTGATTTAAAAAGCACTAGTTCCACTGGTAGATTTACTTAGAACAAGGGAAAAATGTCAAGTTGTGGGGATGTTTTCATTTTCTTTACAAAGACACTGCAGTCCTTTCATTCCTCTGTGAAGTTTGTTTCAGCTTGTACATAATTGTTATGCTTTATATAGCAGGTGTGCAACTTTCTGTGTCTGTCGGCGTTCGCCGTAACCATAGCGACTTACCGTTTTCAACATTGGCAAGTCGGTGCATGAGCGGCAGCCATACAAGACACTGAGGAGGAGGATCAGCCATCAACACATCCAGAAATGTGTTCAGCATAATCTTCTTCTAGAGAGAAACAGGCGCAAGTGAATCAAACAGTTCCCCCCAACGAAACATAAAGAGATGAAAAAATGAAAGAAATAAAATAAAGCTCTCAGTTATCCTCGGCCTACCTGCTGAGGGAAGCACATCCGCACCGAATGCTCCGTGTAGCCGAACGACGGGCCCTCGAACACCGCCGTGGGGAGCTTCAGCACCTCCCGGAGGAACTGGTCGAACTTTGCGAACGCCATGACTCCGCTCGAGTCTGAGATCTGTGAAAAAACGTCTGAGGGACAAGCGATTGTTTGGCTTTATTGTCAGAAAAGAAAGGGAAAAAACCTCCAAATGCTCCATCATCTCTTTTGCATAATTTCACCAGAACCTGAATGCATGCACAATTCATTCAACTAATGCATGAAGGGTATGTGCTTCAACAGCGCCCCTCTGTGTTTAAATTAGGGAACTGCAGGAGGACATGAAGTTGGAAAGGAAGATGTCTACAGCTTAAATTACGATTCTTTCTAAATCCTCAGACATTAAACGGTTAAGTCAGTGAAAATTGTACCCACAGCGCAGCTTGTCCACAATCTTTCCTCCGCACATCGTCGCCAGCATGGCTTTCATTGAGAAAACGGTCAGCTTCCCATGACTTTCACTGCATGTTAGGGAGAAAAAAGAAGAAAGAAAAAGAGATGCATAATCAGCAAAAATATCAGTGTGATTAAAAACTGTTGATGCTGGGTCGCTGCAACTTCTTTGTTTAAGCAAAAAATGTGTTTTAGCACATTATCAGTGTAACAAATCAAACTAATACTCAAAATAATTAGAAATAGTGACACAGACATCAAGTTTTGTGGCGCAAATAACCCCCCCAAAAAATCAATATCAGTTACATTCATCTTTTAAATGTATTTAAAAATATGAAGAAGTAAAGCCTAAAAGGTATACAGTGTTGTGAAAAATCATTTTCTTCCCAAACTATTTTTTTTCTGTTTTTGCTTTAGTGGTAAATTTAATGTCTAAGATCATCAAACTAACACAAAGATAACCTAAATAAACACAAAATGCAGCTTCAAATGAGAATGTCATTAAGGGACAAAGGACCAAGTGAACATAATTACTGATTTAAGTTTAGGCTTTGACTAGGCCTCCGCTTAAAACTTCAAGATGTCGTGCCGAGGATCATCGTTCTGCTGCGTAAGCCGAAAGTTTGAGTTTATTAAGGTCAAAACCAGCTTGTCGCATAATTCTCCTTACGGATTTTTCTGGTAGAGAGCAGAATTAATGATTTCATCAAAGCAGCCCCAGACCATCACTCTACCACCACCGTGTTTAACTTCTGGTATGAAGTTCTCTTTCTTAAACCGGATGTAATGGTTCACACGCCTTCCAAAAAGCTTCACTTATGTCTCGTCAGTCTACAGAATATTGTTCAAACGCTCTTGAGGATCATCCAGAGAGATTTAAGGTTTTAAATCTTTACTGGTTTTGTCCACATAACACTCCCAGTCTCTTTTAAATCGCTGAATCATAAACAACGACCATAACTGAAGTAGGCGAGCCCTGCACTACTTTAGATCGTGTTTTTTTTTTTTCGTGGTCACTCTTCTGTCGTGGATGTACTGTTTGAGTAGCAATCAATGCTGGGAAGGTTCACCATTCTTCCATGTTTTCTCCATTTGTGGACAGTGACTCACACTTTGACTCACTCGAGCCTCAAGGCCTCAGAAATGGCTTTGTAATCCTTCCCAGACTAAAGGAAGTCAATAACTTTTATGCTTTTATCTGTTCTCGATCGAGCCAAGTTTCGCTTTTCGAGATGTTTTAAGCCGTCTTTGCTTCCCGACTCTACAAGCGTGGCAGCGGTCAGGGCTGAATCACAATTAATTCAGGACTGCAGAAAGGTCAAAGGTAGGCAATTATTTCTTCACATAAAGCCTTAATAAATGAGATAGGTACTTGTAAACTTTCTTTCAGTGTACTTAGTTCAATTATGTCTGCTATTACAGTCCGTTTGACGATCTGAAGCATCTAAATGAGACAAAAAGAGAAGAGATTAGCTTGGGGGATATGAAAGGATTGTGTAATTAAGTTGCCATCATTCTAAACGCTCAGCTGTTTTACTTCAGCTTATTTGTTTTCTCTTCGGTCCTGAGGTACCACGGAGCGCGGATGGTGCTCCTGCCGAACTCAGATTGGACATAAGGGACGGATAACAAAGCTGCTTCCTGTAATCGCAGCCATTAACTCAAAGTTTCCCAGACACGCAGCAGCAGCGTAATTAATAATGGAGCAGGACTGGAATGGCTTCACAGACAGAAGTCAACCAACTAAATGGGTCCAGGAACGGACAGGGCAAGCAGCCAATCAGGAGCGCACGTTTATCTCGTGATAGAGAGCGTTATTACCTGAATGATAAATGCTGTTGTTTCTGTTTTTTACAGGATTAAGATCTGGAGACAAACATAATCATGAAAGAGAATTGATTTTATGTAACTTCTGTGTTGATATGTGGATCATTATCTATCTGAAAATCCCAGTGATTGCATATTTTTGTTGTTTTTTTGGTAGCACATTATTTAAGTGTTCAGTCCCACAGCATCACAGATCCTCCAACTTACTTCACACTGGGCATGAGGTGCACCCAGTTCTAGTTACACTCCCAGTACAGCTTAGCTAACACGTTAGCATGCTAACATCAACATGCTGATAGTGTCTTATGGCTGCCAAGGAGACTTGGCGACACTAATCTTTGATGTAAACAGTGAGTAGTGGAGAATTTATGTTTCCTCCGTTATTCAAGTTCAAGAATACTTTACTGATCTCAAAGGGAAATTAAACGAGCGGCTGGCAAAGAGCAACCCGATTCGGACCCTCAAATCAGCCCTGTGGGGCTTTTGGGGCTTCCTGTGACCACTAACTTTACTATTATTGAAGTTACTAGTAACTTTAAAAAAGTTAAATATATACCACTGCACTGAACCCCCGTTGAAAACCTCATGGTTATTCCACCAAATATAGATTTCTGAACTCTTCCCAAGTTAAAACATTAGCATTGTTGTTTGTAAATGATTAAGAACTTGTCTTGTTTGGTTATGTGTATTATTTGAGGACTGAAAGCACGGCACCAATAAATACTAAATTTTTGCTTAGAATTTCGGTAGTTCATTTTACTCAAACATATACCTATTATAAGTAAAATTTGAAAAACTAATCATTTTCTTAATTTTTTCCAGAGCTGTATATTAAATAAAAACCTGACTTCTATTTATTTCAGGGGGGTTTATATGAGGCAGCAGAAACTGCGCCAACGACTGAATATTTGATCTTATATTAAGGTTGGATTTTTCTAAAATGTTTAGTGTGTGGTTATGCTAGTGTAATAATAATGAATTTATTTTAAGGGTGTCTACTAATCTTTACGAGCGATGCCAAATAGATGCATTGTGACGTTACTAAAATGAACGCTCTCTGCTCATTAGCTGCTACTATACTTTAGTTTCAGTCCGCACGTTTCCAACCTGTCGTAGGTGGCCACCATGAAGTTCAGCAGCAGGCCGATGGACTGCTCCACGTTGATCTGGTGGGTGGTGGGCAGCCGCTTGTTGAGCTGGTAGTAGATAGAAGACAGAATCGTCTCCAGCCGCGACACGCTGATCTCGGCGTTGTGATCCAGCGTGTTGAGCCCGTTGTCTCGGAAAGCCTCGATCATGTTCCAGACGTCCACCAGATGGACTGCGAAAAGAAGCGGGGAGAGAGCGGGGGCGCACGCTCTGATCAGCTGAGTGCGTATTCATGTCTGCGGTCACCGCACAAGCGTCTTCGGACAGAAATTTGACAGAAAGAGAGAAAGAAAGAAAAAAAAAAAAACAAGAGTCTGCGTTCTCTTACGGTTGCATCGCTTTTGGACAAACCGGAGTTTGCAGGCAGTCCGATAAGTTGACAATCTGATAACGTCAAAGTTTTGTGCTCCTGAAAAACAAAACAATAATGGAAAAATATATGAATTAGTATCACTTTACAACAAGACCCCATTATAAATCATTAATGTATAGGTAAGAAACTAGTTATTAATATGGATGTTAACAATCTAACCCATTAATAAGGAGCCTTAGTGCCGTATTTAAAGGGCTAAGAGTTAAAGTGTGATTAACGTCTTGCCAACTAATTCTGCATCAGCAATTAAACACTCCAATAGTTGCTTTATCAGCCATTATATATGGTCAATTAATGATTATGTTGGCTATTGATTCATTTATTCATTATTCTTATAATAAGTCGATTAATTTGATAAAAAACGGGAACAATCTCCAGATTCTCTTTGTCTTGTTTTATACAATATTAGAAATACATTAAAAGAAGTAAACAAACCCCTCAATTCCCCTTTTAAGTAAGAAAGTAAACATTTTATCGGCTAAAACGCAACAACTTAGCATTCCTTTAACATCTGTAGCTGAAATCTGCAAAAAGAAATGCTTCTAACGTCAACGTTTAGAAAGCTCAGCCCTTTCTGCTCGACTTTGCATCACAACAGAGCAGGGCTGATCCGTTGATTATTTTTTGGGATTAAACGATTAATAATTAGATAGAAAAAGTTGCTTGAAAGGAGACTTTATTTAGAAAATTTGCACCAGGTGAAACTAAAACTGTGACTTGAGATGTTCTCGATAGAATATATTTACAGAAAAAAGTTATTTTTATTTTAAATGCAAAATGTATATTTTTTGTGCAGTACTGTCTTAATTCTTGATCTGACGCGGTAGTTCTCTCAGCAGATCGTCTCTTTTTGAGTCTGCGTACTCCAGTTAAGGGTTAATGGATTAATCATCTTAGTCCCAAATGGTATAACACCTTTCTCCAAACGCAAACAGGCTATATGCAGGCACGTTTAAACACGATTACTGCATGTCAGAGAGCAAGCTGGTCAAACAGTGACACACGAGCTGACAACGAGTAGAGGAAAGAGACGTCTCTGAGTTGACTGCACTCACTCATTTCCATGAAGAGCTGTCTCTTCTCGACCATGGCCTTGCCTCGTTTGCTGCCTTCCTCGATCATTCTGTGGCACATCAAACACAAGAGCATGCAGCGCTTACTGTTCAGTCAGCAGCGTCGTATTAATGCAAGGCAGAGGCTTTTAAACGGAGAACGTTCTCTGGTAAATTGTGACTCAAAACCAACAGAAAATGCCTTGAAAAAGCGTTCACACCCGCTGAACTTTGAGGTTTTTACCCCAACCTCAACGGACTTTTACAACACAAATTAGTGCCGGATGGATTTCTAGATGTAGA
The DNA here is from genome assembly GCF_001443285.1 of Poecilia latipinna. NCBI lineage: Eukaryota > Metazoa > Chordata > Actinopteri > Cyprinodontiformes > Poeciliidae > Poecilia > Poecilia latipinna. The sequence goes on along the minus strand of NW_015113703.1, from coordinate 187,912 downwards.
AAAATGTGTGCTGATTTGTGTTCGCATCCAGAAAACCCTCGCAGAAATCAAAAGGATTTGTTTGGTTCCAATTCGTGTGATCAGAGAACAGTTGGCCTCGTCAATCTGGCAGAAAGTAGGCGACGGCGTTTCTCCTTCATGAACATTATTCTTTCCACGGGGGAGTTTAAACTTCCATTGGAGGATAAATCAATTGTTTACCAGTAAATAAAATTGCATCCTTCTACTGCTGACTATTATGTAGATATATTTTTAACAATTTTCATGCAATTTTAAAGTGATCTTTTTTCAGGAAAGTTTAACAATGAAACTGGTTAATCAGATATAAATAGGAAACTTTTTTTTTTTCGTGTGTACAAGCTCGTGGACATTGAGTGGAGTTAGGAGAGACAGTGAAAGAAATAACAGATGAACTTGTTTTAGTTTGCAAAAAAAATCTGGGATCTGGAATCAACTTCACGCACTGAATAATTGTAGAAAAACCAGAGAAATTTGCTAAATGTTGAGCTCTGAGGAAAAGGCTAACTAGCATTAGCACAGCAGGGCTTTTTTGTATTTAAACACAAAAAGCAGAAAGATGTTATTATTACAGTGGTATGGTTGCTGTTATTTTATCGATAGGACAGTCTGTTTGAAATGAAAATAATCAGTAACAACACCTTTGCTTGATAAATGGTTTGAATTCTTCATGTTACTTTCCGCTATCGGCACTAAGCCAAATTTGCTAATCACCTGTTAGCTGCATTGACTTTAGGAAATAAATAGGGTTACATAGCGCTAATGATAGACATGTAGCTTATTAAACACACTGCAGAAAAAAAAATAATTTATTATAAACCACAATTTGTTTTTGTGTTGCAGTTTTTGTTGATTTTTAGTAAATTATCTATGTTTTGTGTTTCTTCAATAACATTTTTAATGTCTATATTTGTATTAACTGTAATGGAAAGAGCGTTTAAACCTTACAATAAAATTTCGCAATCATAATTTACTCTTCTTCCTTCTCTAAGGCCAACCGAGAGAAATTTTATAATCAACTTTTTCTCCAGTATGGACGGCAATGGGTTATTTTCACGTGTGACGATATTTCACAGCAGAAACCATGGGGTCGACAAAATCCCGTGTACAGCTGCAATTATTTTCATTTTTCTTGTTTTGAAGCATCTTACGCCTGAACCCGACGGCTCTAAAGCGCTTACCTGCTGATGATTAGATCTCACTCAAAGTGATGCCTTGAAGGTCAAACCTATAAGGAAAGGACACAGAAACATTAGTGAAAGCTTCATATAGGAGATTTTCAACTTCTTAATCTCGCCAAAAATGTATTAGTGTGTAAAAAAAAAAAGTAATTAAAGCCTCCCTTTCTTCTTCCCCTCAAAGACTTCATTAACTCTCAATCTAGGCTGTTGTTTCCCCCTCTCGGCTCAAGTAGAAAGACATGGGTGCGCTTGTTTCGGGACCCGTCCAGCGCCTGTGGTCCGCGCAAATGATAATTCTCCATGGCATCCAGGTCAGCAACGCCTGCATCCTGTGGGCTAATGACACCAACAGAGCTGCACGGAAACTGTTTAATGATGATGGACAAAGAGCGCATTAAGGCCCGGCCAATGAGCGAGGAGCGCCGGGCGTCCCCGGAGGGAGGACGTCGGGACCACGGGCTCCGTGCGCCTCCGGGCGGGCGCGGGTCATGTGCGCGCTGGATGGTCAGCTGAGCGCGCTGAGGTTCGACAAACCGCGATGAGTGTTTAGCTCCATCCATCTTTCCATCAACTCTTTCTTTCAATGCTGGCTTTCTTCTTGCCACTCTTCCACAAAGGCCAAATTTGTACAGAGGGTCATTTTACGGAAAAGAAAGGGGAAAAAAACCCTCCACATATCCAAGCACCGTTACGGTGAAAATTACGGTTTAATATCATGTGCATGATATGAGAACCTAAAAAAGCAGAGTCCACACTTTGTTCTCAATGCCAAGGACAGAGAGTCACAAAGACCGGAGAAACAGTCTGGCTCCCTTACAGCTGCAGAGAACAAACATCTACTGCACAACAAAACCTCGGTGTGTAGCTCAGACGCTTCGTTTGGTGAAAGTTCATTACTACGTATAGTAATAAAAAACGTAGCATAAAAACGTAGCATGGTCAAAACGACAGAGTTTCAGTGAGCCTCTTGTTCCTCATCCAGCCTGTCAAATTAGGCCACTGGTGTTAGACGAAACAAACAGATGGACTCTACTTACTTTGAGGGTGGGTTGCCTGCTCTGGATTTTATTGAGGGGTGTTGGAGTAAATGCAAATGCACACCAAATTCTTTTTAGACTTTTTTCAAAAGTTTCGACGACCACGTCATCGTCGTATCGACTTCTTTACACCTCCCACCACCGGTTTGTGTCTGTCCCTCAGACAAAAACAGAGTATTTTGAATCTTGTGTTTGTAATTTGTCCAAATTACAAACACACAGGTTTATGCTCGACACCATTAGCGGCTGCAGAAGACTTCTCAACTTCTAACAGGACAACGACTCTAAGCCAGAACTGCAATGGTACGGTTTACATAAAAGCATGGATTAGACCGGCCCAGTCAAAGTCCAGAACTGAATCTAATTGAAGATCTGAGACATACCCCAGAAGGCATGCAGCTGTAATAGCAGTGAAAGGTGATTTTAAATGGTTTAAATACAAACGCACACCACACAGTTCAGAACTTAATCTGTACAAAGAAAATTGGCAGTTATGCTCCAAATTTCCTTCACTGAACTACATAAAATAAACTACTTAACTAATAAGTGACAAAAATCCTTAAACAAAATCAAGGTGTATGACTCCTTCCTATGGAAGACAATATGTCCCATCAAAAACTGAATTAAAAATACCTCTGAAATTTGAATGATGTAAATTTGTACTTACTTTCTTCAGTGTTAAAATGTATGTTATTCATTTTATTAATATTTTATGCAATTTGTACTTTCTTTAGTGTTAAAATATATATTATACACTAAAAAAATAAGTACAAATATATAGCATTCAAATTTCAGAGGCATTTTTTAATTCAAATCCTGATGGCACATATTTACTTCCATACATTTTGTAAAAGAACTGTAGTTTTCTGCACAGAAGGCCTTGATATGGCACCTGATAAATATTTACAATCTCAACATATATTCTTAAACTTATCTTGTTCCTTTATTCCAGGAACAAAGAGGACAAACCACAGAAAGCCTGAAAGGTGTCGCTGGAGAAACCCAGTAAGAACGGAGATCTACACGGATCAGAACATAATTTGAAAAACCTTCAATCAGACACCAGAAAAACCCTGAAAGCCTTGTGAAAAGCATCTGGTTTCTAGTCAAAGCCCAATTAAGACACAAGTCAGCACAACAATACAAAACATATCATCTGATCCAGAAACTCTTTTTGGATTCATGAGCAGATAACTGAGGTTTTCCACTGGTGGTTTACTCAGAATACAGCATCCTTTGCTAAGGAACAAGTTGTTAATTGTGTTTTTTTTTTCTTCTCAGGAATACATTATAGAGGTTAGCACATCGAGATCCCTTCTGGTGGGATGATTAAAATCAAAGTGTGGCATCTGAAGCCAACTGCGTTCAATCAGTTGCACATAAACAGAAAGTATAATCAGTAATAAATTACAGATAGCTATTTAAATAAGTAGGACTGGCTGACATCGGGACTGTGAGGGTACAGTGCAACCGCACCTTCGGTTCGGCGGTAATGATAACATCCGAACAGAAGGACTCGCGGTTACTGCAGTACCTCCTCACCGCTGATATCATTCATTTCTCCCTTCCTACCAGCCTTCATCCTCACTCCGAGCAGATCACTCCAGGAGGAACAAAAAATGCAGCCATGTTGCCTGATGATTTTACTCATTATTTAGGTTATCTTATTTCCGCAATGGGAGCTCGTGATGATTTGATTTTCTTTCCCTCCCCTCCTCCTCCTTCTCCTTCTCCTCCTCCTTTTTCTTTTTTTTTCTTGATTCCTAAATAATGCAAATCTTGCATCTTGTCAAATCTCGCAGATGCCTCGACAGTATTTAAAGAGAGACGGCCTTTACCGGATGAACCGCAGGCAGGTTGCGTTTAGAGCATCGTCACCATCGGCGGCGCGAAGCGGCTGCGGCGGCGGCGGCGGCGGAGTCAGATGGGGAGGCTGAGCGGAGTGGTCCAGGGATATTTCCTCCGTGATTCACAGCCGCATTCTCACGTCTGACAAATCCACGAGCGTTTTCCGCCGACGTTACAGCTGTCGGGATGGTAAAGGACGGCTCGGTCCTGCCGTCATCATATTTTTTCGAGCTGCTCTCCGGTTTCATTCGCCTTTGAAGCTCGGCAACTGCGGTCGCAGCCGTACGTAGAAACGCACGAGCCGAGCCGTTCCGCCGCTCGGCATCAGCAGCGACCCAGCGGCAGGGGACGGCAGAGCGCAGGCAGGCACGCAGATGCCATGCGCGAACACCTACTGTTTTACGCATGCGCGCACACGAGAGTATGGTAAGCCGTTTGTGTAAATAATCGATTTTTTTTTGTAAGAGCCACTAGCTAAATTATTTGATTGCCACGTAATTAATTTTCTTTAGGAAATAACAACTGAAGATAACACAAATAAATAAATGACACGCACCCGTTTGTAGGTGTACAGCTACGGTGAAATAAAAATAAAAAAATAAGTATTTCCCCACTTACAGATGTCCTTAAAACTATCGAGCGATGTTAATACAACATAATTCGAGTAAATAGAAAAATCGGTTTTCAAATTATTTAGTGTATTAAAAGGAAGTAAGTATCCAAAGCAACCTGGCTCTTGATGAGCTCAGTTTCACTACCGTAGCGGCTAAATGTCAGGTCTGTTTAATTAAGAAATCCCTTCAATGGAACTTGACAGGCAACATGAAGCAGACTAAACAGAAATTCAATGGATGGGTGTAAAAAAGTACAACAGCTAAAATAGTCAAAAACTTTCAAAGAGGGAATTTGGTTCTGTGTAAAGTTTTAAAACCAAGTTAAACCAGGTTGTGAAAATATCCAAAATGTTTAGCTCTTTTAGAAAGACCATTAATTAACATGAAGGACTTGAAGAAGAAAATCTAGAGTTCAGCTATTACCCCTCATGCGGCCAGAAAATAACTTTCAGCTCCGTTTGATTGCTATAATTACTAGCAAAACCAAAACAGGAAATCCACAAGACATATTTTAAAATTATTTTATTTATAATAGATTATAACTTTAAAATACATTTTGTTTACAAGTGCAGATTACTATGTTACATTCACTGGAGTTTTACTGGACAGAGTGAAACAGACGAGTGTAGCAAATAAAACTAGTGACAAATGTGACATTTAAAAAAAAAAAAAAACACGGTGATTGTCCATAGTAACCTCAACCCAGCTAGTTCTCGATTAACCACTCATCTAAATTTACACAAACAGGTAGCTTCAGTAAAAATGAAGACTGCCGCCTGATGCACGTTTCAGTCTTCGTCAAGCTGCCTCTCTTGAAGTGCGTTCCAGTCCCCAAATTTAACTGTAAATACAGCCATTTCTGATTCTATTCAGCCATGTAAGACGTGCTATTCACATTAAAATGACTGACTGCATACAAGAGTTTTTTTTTTATCTATTACTACTCTGAAACCCAAATTTAACAGATATGACCATCCAGTTATTAAAAAAAACAATATACAGGTAAAAATGGATCAACTTAAAATTTTAGACTGAGCCATATTTTTTTAAAAAAAAAAAAAAAAAAGAAAAGTAATAATTGTAGACAAAGGATGCACACAGACAAAATCTCCAAAGAATGGTTTAGACAAATGGACTGGTTGCAAAGACTGGTTCACACAGACATACCTGGGCCATTTCAGATGCAAAGTTAAATCATTCCTTATTGTGGTCTGTCCTGTCTGCAAGTTCTAGGAAAAAAAAAAAAAAAAAAACTAAACTAAACGGACAGCCAATATATTACTATAGCAAATACCCTGTTGATTTGTCCCAAAAAATAGTAAATAGATCTTTTATATTAAAATATATTAATTAAAATATATTACTTTAACAAGTCTGAGATTATAAACAACTTCTGATTATTATTATTATTATTTTTTTAAGGTGGCTTTGGCATTTTACCTTGAAAATAACGGCTATAAAACAGGAAAAATTTTCACCCGTGCTGGATATTATAAAATATTATTCGATTTTTTTTTTTGTTTTTTTGCTTGAGTTAACAGCTTTTCGCTGATCCCTTTAAAAAGTAATATGAGGTCAAGTAAGCACTTGGATTGTGTTAATATTACAATGTACTTTATGTCATAATAGTTATTAGGCTTACAATACCTCATATCACCTTAAAATGGAAGCTTTTCATTTTCTGGGAAGGTCAGAGATAAACGGTTATACTCATCTAGAAATTTGGCACTTTTTGTACCAAGAGATCATTTTTTTTAGAAAACCTACAATTATTTGACCATATAATATTTTTGCTTTCGATTGTCAAACATCTTTTGTAGTAACAAAACTGGATAAGTGTGCTGCACAAAGAAAATATAGACTACCTACATCTAGTATTTACAGTGAAAAGAAAAGATTTTCATTTTCTCCCTTTGAGTGTTTTTGTTTTCAACTGTTATCTATACAGGAAAAAAACCTCCAATTTATGGGACACTTTAACTAAAAAACGGTTTTAGGGAGGGAAAATGTGGCTTTTAACAGTAATAGATGACGTTAAACTTTTATTTGATATGGGAAAAAAAACAACAACAGGGAAGATAAACCACTTTCTATTAAAAAATTTAAATTTGAATTTAAGTGCTACACTGAATTCCAACTTTACAACATGATCCTTTGCAGGTAATTTGATGCCATAATTTTTATGTGCAATCCACATGGGCAGATTTTAAAAAAACATTTTATGCATAATTCCTCGTTAAATCCATGAAAGTGTGCTCTGTATTAATGTACCGTTTATATATATATATATATATATATATATATATATATATATATATATAAAATTATTACTTCCCTGCCACACATGCATAAAAATCCAGGCAGGAGATACAGTACAACCTATGATTTTCTCTAGTGCCTTTTCTCGATAGTAACCCCAATTAACCCAATGATAAAAAGTTCAGTCTCAACACAGAACAGTCATGAAGTCCTAAAATTAGCAACATTCATTTTCCCTCCTTTAAAAACAATACACACACACATATATATATTTTGTATATAAAAATATAGACTAATCTAGCTGAGTGCAAACGTTGAATGTGAGATTTCTCACACATCTGACTGAGTATTAAACTGATTGAAAATTGATTGGCATCTGTAAAAACAGAGGTGTGGATGAAAAAACAAGACCGTCCAGTGTAAATTCTTGCTTTTTCCCCAACAGTGTTCAGATCCTGGCTGTCGCAGGCGTAGAACAGTTACGATACTGCACCACATTTTCTATTCACTCTAAATAAACCTAATGCCATATTTGTGCCTCGATGGCATGTGAAGCTTAGGCATGGGTCGGTATCGAGGAATAACCAAACAAATAAAATAAAAAAAAAGTCCACTTGATTCGTTGTTTCAATTTCATTTTGATGAGATGCCAGAAAAATAGCTGGAGTGAGAGCCGAGTAAGAACAGGAAGGCGATGCTATAAAGTTTCACGTCACAAAATAAAAGACAAATTTGGCCGTTTTGAAATAGTTCAGGTCAGGCAAAACACTTACAAAGTTTAGAAACTACAGAAGCGCAGCTCAAAACCAAGCTAATTTTAAAATGTTAAACGCAGCATGTCTGTTGAGCTAGCCAACTCCAGCAGACAGTGTCTTTAGCTAAGCAGCTAAAATCAATTTGTCAAACATCCATGGAGCTTCCAGTTAAATCGAAACGTTCTTGTTGAGCCATACAGGCTTGAAAACAGGGATTTCAATTGCTGATTAAAATCCGTTGCCAATAACAGTTCAAGAAAAAAACAGAAGAATTTTAGCGTTTTAATAATTTTACTTATTATATCCATAATAGCAGCATCTGGGCGCCATTGACCACTACACAGTTTGATTTAAAAATGTTATTATTGAGGAAAAAAAACAAAACAACAAAAAACACCCAAGGCTAAAGTTCAGCGATCCGTGGCGTGTTTGTGTGTGTGTGTGTGTGCGCGCTTTAGCAGAACGGCTAGAGCTACAACCAGCACCAATGTGTGTGTTCCCCTTAAAGGAGCGTTGAGGTCGTAAGATGCAGGAACTTAAAAACACCAATTCAAGTTGACAAAGTTAATAAATTTGTAAATCTATATTGGAGTAAATATAACTAAAATTAATTTTAACCCAAGATTCATAAGGAGTTAAAGTTTAGGTGAGTTACTATGCCTATGCATCTTATTTACAATGTATTAAAGTCAATGTATTATTTTACCAGCAGCAGATTTATTTTGTTTTGATTTTTTATTAAAGCAGTTAGACCATTGTTTTAAATATAGTTGCAGCCTTTGTGGTACAATAAAAACATGATACTGAAAACTACAATCGGTCTATAGGGTCAAATGACAGAAAAACAAGATGTGGAGTTTTCTTCCTCTAATTTCTCAAAATGTTAAATGTACAGTGGAGATGATACTTAAAAAATGGCAAAATGCTGAAACTGCAATTATAATTCATCTATAATTGTTGAATTAAATTTGATCTCAAAATTATTCGTTTTTCAGTTTTTTTTTCTTGGAAAAAGTGTTATTTGTAAATAAATAAATAAAAAATTTTCCTCTAAATCTGTTTTTTGTTTTCATCTTTAGAAAAAGTATTTTTGACTTTTTCTTGACATTTAGCTTTCTTGTTGTTATAACTTGTTTTTGAAAATGTTTTTTTTTTTTTTACATTTTTATTTTAAAATTATGACCTATTCCATGACATATCAGCATTTTTAATTGAAAAAACAAAGTATTAACTACTTCTGGACATTTTAACATTTTTTTATATTTGGACTTTATGCTACTCTCCCTTGACTTTTTCTTAAAATGGACAGAGAGAGAAAAAAAAATTATTTCTCAATTTGTTCTCCAAGTGACCCTGATATTGTGCTGCACATACCGGCCCATGCCTAATGAAACCCTTACATTGTTTAGTTTTATTAACTCCATTTCACTGTACCACTAAACATGACACACACAGCTTCGAAGGGCCAATACAGTCATCGTGGCAGAAGGCTCCACAGCCTTTGCACATGATCATCGCCTTCAGTCGGCAGTAGCATTTCGACTGAACGTCCTCCATGTTGGCGCCCTCGATGAAGGACTGCTCGTGCGAGGGTTCGCCCTGATTGCTGTGGTCGAGCGCATGACCGGCTGGTATTGTGGTGACGGTCACCGAGAACGACATGACGCTCCCACAGATGCCCCCGCCGTCGACCTCTGATGAGGGCGCAGAAGAGGCGGTGCCCGCGGTGCTGTGGTTCAGAGTGTGAGGTACAGACATGCTGATGGTGCCGCCGTAGCTGGAGGCTACCGCCGACTCCTGATTGCCGAGCGTCCTCTGAAAGGCAGTCAGCTGCTGGTGACCGGGGTCCATGAGGGAAAGATATGGCTCAGAGTTTCCTTGATTGTTATTGCGGAGTTCGAGGTGATTTCGGTGCGCCGGAGAAAACGGACTGCTGTCTTTGGCTTTAGCACTGGCGACGCCGTTGTCGGCGCCGCCGGCTCCATTGCTCTCGGATCCAGGCTCGGTCTTTACGCCAGAGCAGTGCTGAAAACTTGCCGGGTCGTTGGCCCTGGTAACCGCACATCCCTGCTGCTCGGTTTTTACCCTAGTAACGGACACGAGATCTTTCTTTGCTGGTTCTTCCGTCTTAGCCGTCTCCTTTCCGTCTGTGCTTTCCCTCTTCAAAGCAGACTTGTTGGGGCAGACTGAAAGCTGCAGTCTCCTGCTCTCTGATCCCCTCCCGTACGTGGACACGTTGAGCAGGTAATGCCCAGTCATGGCCGGCTTGGGGATCTTCCTCCGGCCCAGAAAGCCAACCAACACTCTGGACTGCTCCCGACACTCCTGTGCGTGCAGCATTTGCGGAACCCTGTGGTGTGCGGGCAGCGGCCCGGCGCCTCCAGGCGGCTGGCTCTGTTGCTGAGCCTTCCTCTGCATCAGCGTCTGCAGGATCTGCTCCTGGGTTTCCTTATCGGGAAGCTCCCGGTGATGTTTTGTGCATTCTGCGGCTCGTACGGCGGTGTTGGCTTGCGGAGGCACGGGCCTGTCTCCTTTATGATCAACGAAATGTGTAGTTTTCCCCTTACTTCCAGACGCCTGGCCCGACACCCGAATGTCCGTACTGGATAGGGGTTTTGGGAGGATCTGGTCCAGTGGAACCTCTTTTCCCTGCAGCAACTGCGTCACAAGGGGGTTGTTTGCTGGAATGCAAGAACTGGTTCTGGTTAGTGATGCAGCACTTGTTGGGGCTTCCTTATCCTTTTCAGTCTGCACTGATGAATGTTCTACTGAAGCATTGGAGCTCTGGTGGACTGTGCTGGTAAAATGATTGCTTTGCCTGTCGTCAGCTGGTCTTGAGCTGAGCGGAGGAGAAAGCCCACTGGATTGGTTGCTGCTGCTGGTAGCTGGTAATCTGGAGCAGGCCTGTGGGGAAGTTGGGCTGAGGCTGGGGCTGGGTGACGGCTGCCTGTGATCGCCACCGCTACCTCCACCCGGCCCCGGGCCCGGCACCGCTCCCTTCGACGCGGACGACACGGCGGCGGCTGCTACGCGCTGCGCTCGGGCGAGCTGAGCTTTGGCTTTGATGTAAGCCAGCGTGCGAGCTCCGGTGTGGCCCGGGCTACTGAGCGGGCCCTGGAGAGGAGTCTTTGGCGAGACTTGGCTTGGCGACAGAGGGACGGGAAGAATTCGTGACACTGGGATCTGGAAAAGAGGGAAATGTTTGACACTTTTTGGATTTCCTCTGGGGCATTTCACAGGGAATAAAGTCGAGTAAGTTTACGAAACCTTGAAGGAAAACCACCTTTGAAAATTTATTCTTGCACTGTTAAGTTACAACTACACAAATGAATGTATTTTATTAGGATTTTATGCAATGAATCACCACAAATTGCAAAGAGGCAATGAAATGATTAAATTCCTCTACAGCTCAAGTTCAGTCAGATTGAAAGAAGAGAATCTGTGAGGACAAATTTTCAAGTCTTTCCATAGAGCTTCAACTAAGTTTGTTTTATTCACTTGTGTTTGTGGCAATGTTTGGTTAGGCTTGTTGTCCCGCAGTAACATGAACTAAAGTCTTTAACATCTCACAGGTTCCCATTCATGACTGCCAGGTAGTTACCTCCATCCATCTTCAAATTAGTTATGAATTCTCACTCGAAATCTGGTAAGTTATTTAGTTTTCAGAAAGTTGTTTGTTCACTGAAATTCTCCAAAAAACTTCTGAGATCCTAAAAACAGCGGCTTGATTCAGACTGAATTAAACACAGATTAACAGGACTGCACAGGATTTTATTTCAGGGTGTCGGCACAAAGGAGGCTGAATACATTTGCATGCTGCACAGATTTTATTCATAGCAGATTTTTCTTACTTGTTATAAATTTTGAGCTACAACATGTTCATTCATAACATAACGTGGTTATGACACGATAAAATGTGAAAAAGTGAGTTTATAGTTACCATCCTCTTTAAAAAAGACAAATGAGGAAAACCTTCGCTAAATGGAGAGCGTGCGCATTTCTCACCTTGAGCGGCGGGACCCTCTGACTTGGAGACGGCGTGGCGGGGCTGGATATGGACGACGCGGAGGAGACCGACGACACGGAGGAAACAGAAGACAAACGGGGCCTTTTCTCTGGAGTCACCTCCCCCTCCGTCTCGCTGAGGGTTTTCCTCTTGTGGGCGTCCGAGGCGGCGCCGGGCTCCGAGGCGACCTCTTCGTCGCCCGCAGCGGGTCTTGCCGCGGTCACCAGCTGGTCATCTTTTACATCTGCAATGGGCTTTAGCGGGGGGCTCTTCTTCACGGGCGACTCGGGGGGTTTCTTCTCCTCATCTTTCTCCTCCTTCTGTTGCTCTTCGTGAAGTGTGCCAGTCGGGCTCCGCTCGGCCAGTTTCTCCGATTCCAGCGTTTTCGCGGCCGCCGTCGCCGTCTGAGCGGCTGTGCTGAGCTTTCGATCCTCCGCGTGCTGCGACCGACGCGTCTTCATGGGCTCCGTGGCGGGGACGGACTCTTTGTGTCGGGGCAGCTCCTTCGGAGGGTCCGGGGATTTCTCCGCTGGTTTCTTGTCTCTCGTGGTAGCGTCGGTCTGAACGCAGTCCTTGGCGCTCTTCTTGTCCTCCAGAGGCTGAGCGGCTGGATTTGTCTGGCAGACAGGAGAGCGGCGCCTGACCGGCTCCTTATTCCCATCGGGCTTTATCAGCTCTTTGGACTCCTCGTAGCTGAGGCCTGAACTGCACAAAAGAGGAAAATTGAAAGACGTTTTTATTTCAAATATTAAATCACAAATATTTGTGATTTTTGACCTCTTTATGAATGCAAACAAAAAAACAAAAACAAACGTTTTTGGCACGTTCAAGGTTGAGAACATCTGCTTAGGGTTTGACGCTTCGCAGCAATTCTACACTTCCACTATCCACTGAAAAGTTTATTTATTTCACCGGCAAAAAGAAAAAAGTAAAACTCAATGAACCGGTTAATTACAGAGTAATGCATTTCAAGTGCTTACTTCTGTGAAATTGGATGGCTTATAGTTAATAAAAACACAAAATTCAGTTTCTCAGAAATTGTGAATGCTGTATAAGAAAAGTTCTTCCACCACTAAATTTTGCATCAAGGTTTTATTGCATAAAGGTGATAAATGGACCTTCTCACTGTGGAAACTTCAAACTGAATTATAAGCAGCTTTTCCCTTCCTGACCTTGATTTCTAAATGAAATCCACAACTGATTTCCCTTAGAAGAAAAAAAACAATAACTTTGGAGCATAAAAGCCCAGTTCTTTTCCCATCTAGCCCAGATATGCATTATCTGGGCCAGGTGAGCTGATGACGTCTATGATTCAGCTTTGCAATCCTCTTGGAGCAGTTTGCTTGTGCATCTTTTCCTGTTACATTTTATCCTTCCACTCAACTTTTCATCTATATTGCACTTACAGTGCTGTATTCATCAATCGGAACAGCCAGCTTCTGCAGCGATGACCTTTGTGGAGAGAGTCAATAATTATCCGATGGACACCTGTCAATACTACTGCATTGTAAGTTTGGACACGATTTTCTACGAAACTGAATTTTTAATTTTCATTTATCTTCAGCTACTGAGAAGCTACTTTCTTTAAAAGTCATAAACTGGAAACCTTTACAAACAATTATTATAAAGCGCCTTTATGGAGCTGGAATAAGCAAAGACGTCAGCAGCGGCTCATCAGTCTGTATGTGTGAACAGAATAAAGACGTATTGTAATCAGATGTCCCTCCAACACGAGTAATATGATAATCATCAGAATCTGATGACGATAATAACATGATGAGAAAGGCACACAGCAACTTTGCCAAAAGTCAAAGCATTTGGATGAGGAATCTGGAAGCTTGGCGCAAGATGCCGCGCCCCTTTTATCGTCAAGGCAGCAGGAGGCGAACGTGATCTCTGCGATGACGTGAAAAATAAAGCGATCCACTATCTAGGAGTTTTTGAAAGTTTGATCTGAACGGGTCAAAACCTACTTTCTATGATGATGTTGCATTTATTAATAAGTGAAAAGTGGCACTTGCTTCCACTGCTGCTCTGATAAAGCAACTCATTTTCAATAATCAGGGTTTCTGTAGATTTAACCGCCTCAAATTTAAGACTTTTTAAGACCAATATGAATAGAAATTAAGACCTGTATCATGACAGAAATGGACAAAAAAAAATGCAAATAAATAAGTTGTATGGCAATAATGAACATTTTTCCAGACAACTGGTGATCAAATTGCACTTATTCAAGTTAGCTTGCTAGCTAGTGTGTTAGCAGCTAGTTAGCAGAAAAGTCCCAAGAGAAAAATAAAAAGAAAACTACAAAGAATATACAAGATTAAATGGTCCTGCCACAACAACATTTAAGTCCTGTGATTAACACTTTTTTTAATGAACGTAGGACATTTTAAGGCTTTAATTTTAGATATATTAATGTTGGTGTTAAACAGGATGTGCAGACACCCTGGTTAACATTTGAGTTTGAAACAGACCTGAGAAAAACTATAGAAGAAGAGCATATTTATGCTTCTGTCACCTTAATGTAATCCCCAGTTTTTCTCTTAAAAAGAAGAAGCTGGAAATAGTCAAATGGGTCCTTGTTTATAAGCAGTGTGCCTTTTCAAACAGCTGATGAGCAGTGTGCAGCAAGAATGAAACTGTTGAAATATATCTTAATATGGGTATGTGATGCATGCCTACTAGTGAGGTAAGGATAGTTGATTTACAGCATTTTAAACTTCTGTAGAGCTACTGAGGTGTCACTTCTACACATGGCATTCATTTGAACAACTTTACTGTAAATTATGTGCAAGCCTGAGCTTTAAGTAGTTCGATATCGGATGAGGATTTAGAATCGGCTCTCACTTTTTCTTAAATGTCTTGAGTCAGTATGGGGCAAAAAATAAGATCACAATCAACCCACCAATGAAGACATTTTCCAAACAATGAAAATCTCCTTCAGATTTGACAACTGCATGAATATGAACAACTCTACCTACTTTTCCCCGTAGTAATTTTCGAAGAAAGCCTCCTTCCAGTGCTCAACTTTCTTCTCCTTCTCAATTTCCTGACGCATTCGGACCTGCAGCTCGGGCGTGAATTCCCCTGCGAGAGGAGAAAGTTTTATTTCGATTTAGAAAAAGAGAAAGCAACACAAGATTGTCTTGGAGATATTTTTTTTCTCTTTCTCTCTTTATACGAGAAACGAATGTCATCATCAACCGGGAGCCAAGCGACTAACCTTCAGCCAGCCTCTCTTTCCAAGACTGTGCTGCCGATGCAAAGAATTCATTGTTTAAAGCCGAGCTCGTAACCTTCAGAAGGCCGTCCAAGCAGGCCTGAAGAGAAGAGGCACAATGCGATGACTAATCTTTCAATAATCACTGCACTGGAACGTTGACTGCAGATTCGAGAGTTAGCAAACTACATTCAGAGCTTTGGACAAAACCTCTGCTTTACGTAACACCGCTGAATTTTTTTCATATGAATCAACCGAGACGAACAGATTTGCTGCAAGATGCGTAAATCGACGTTCAACGCCACAGAGGTGCAAGAGTTACCTGTCGGTCAACCTCAGGCAGGAGTTTGACCAGCTTCTGCTGGCAGTCGGGAGGCAGGACGGAGAAGGTGTGCTTGTTGATGAGGGCTCTCAGGTTGGTGTTAACCAAAATGGAGTCTGGCGTTTCCACGTCTATTTTACACTTTGTGCGTTTTATTTGCCCTTGGGAGAGAAAGAAAGAGACAGGAAGAATTTAGCAGAACAGATTTTGGCTTAACAATCGACCCGCTTGGTGATTTGTTCACTAAAGAATCGCTTGTTTCCTATAAATCAAGTGGAGTTCATTTGTTTTTCTCTACGTCAGAAAAACATCATACAGTCACCAATTATGAAACAAGCAATGCACATTACATTTTGTCAAATGTCCTCATCTAGCAAATGTATAAAATAAGTTGATCGATGTTCCACTTTTTACTCATCAAAGGAAACTAAGCAGGTAGGTTTTTAGCCTCGATATAAAGGAACTCGGTTTGATTAAGTCGGACTTTTTGTCACTTAAGTTGTCCAAATAATGAAAAAAGTACAAAAAAAATAAAAATTCTAATTTATATGTTTAAAGTCGTACTTTCTGATCTGTACACTACAAATGTTGTAGACATTAAATGACCATAGACTAGTTTGTTTTTGCCATTTTCCTCTTTTATAGAATATAAACATCAATCCATTACCTTTACACACTTAAGCGGGTTTATAGAATATATCCAACCCAAAAAGGAAAATTATAATAAATAAATAAAAAAAGTTACACCTGCTGATTGACCTACCTGCACTGAGACGATCGGACCTCTGAGGAACTTTTCTGGGTACGACAGGGTGGCATAACTCTGCTGGGACAAGAGAAGAAAACCTTTGTGAATTTGATGAGCAGCTGAAATCACAAAGTTTCTTATTCTTTACCACGCGAGTTGAGTTTTACGTGAAAAAACGAATCACTTGTTGTGACACATCTGCTCTCCTTTCGTATGACGCGTTACTCCTCCGTATCAAATGATCACCTGACTCTAGCCTTTTTCCAACCTACAGCTAAACCTTTAATGCTTTAGTTCTGGCTAAATTAATCACAAAACATGTTGGACCGCCCTGCTGTCGATGCCATTTTTCAACCGTTCTTCATGTTGAGGTGAGTAAATCTTCATTAACGCAGACAAAGCATCTGCATAATATAGCAAGAAATTAACTAATACCATTACCAGATTATTGATATGACGTGAATAGCATTTGCATAAATTACATAGCAGTGGTGGATTTATGAGCAGTATCAAATGTACAGAAATACAAGTTAGATTTTAATCGACTTAATGTCATGCATCTTTAAAATGTTGTTGCTCTCTAAACTATTGAGCTATTCTGTTCAAATGGGGGGAAAAAAGCTGAAAAAATATGAAAATATGAATAAAATTACAAAGGTGCAAAATGAACCTTAAATAAAAGCATCTAAATATATAGTACTATATGAATTTGAGCTGCTTGTAGCAGTACAAGCGTTGCAACCTACCAGTCTTTGTTGTAATGTTTTCTGCCATGTCTTTGATGGTCTTCAGTAGCAGCCTGGAGCTGGAGATGGCTGGGATACCACCCTGTCTGCGCTGATTTCTCTGCTGCTGCTGCTTCAGCGCCTAGAAAAACGGCAGAAGGAGGAACAAACCGTGTAAGACAAAACAAGAAGTGTTTTGGGTTTTTTTCTGGCCAACACGCAAAACATTATGTGAGGTGGAAACTAAAACTGCGTATGACTTTAGGGTAACCCTAACCATCTGGAAATGTGGTGTGGCAGCATCCAGCTGAGGAAATGTTCCTTAAAAAGGGAGAAAGAAACAAGACAGTCGATAAGATGATGGATGGAGTTAAATGCAGGGGAGTCCTGGAAGAAAACCTGCAAAAGACTTGAGATCGAGTTGGAGTTTCCATCAGGAAAACAGAGATACAGCAAAAAGTCTGGAAGACGGCACATCCACATGGCCCAGTCAAAGCCCAGACTTTAATACAGTTGAGACTCAGTGAAAAGATTTTTAGAAATGCCAATGAGAGATGATGGAAAAAAAAAAAAACCTCAGTTGTAACTGAAGGAAGGGGTTTTTCTAAAAATTGGGGCCGATACTCTAAAAGAAATAAAAAAAAAGACAAAATGCGGAAAGGCTCAAGTGGTATGAAACGTTCTCACAAGACCTTGAACGAAGCTGAAAGAATCAAGGAGGCACAGTAAAACAAACGTGCATCGTCAAAATTTATTAATTCAAATAACACCAGAACGACTCCATAGATACATTAAACCGGGAAGCATTTGTGTTTTGTGGAGTAGAGTGGAAGATCTTTATATCAAACTCTGTAAATAAGAGGGCGTGGCAGGATCTCATGTTACATCGCTAACTAGTAAAACAGAGATGTAAACACTACTGAGAAACAAGCTAACTGCACTGTAAATAAATAGGCTTAAAGGGTAAAAAAAAAAAAAAAAGAAACGTACCTGTTTGAGTGCTTTCTTGCTGTGTTTCTGTGAGGGAGAGATGAGTTTACTGGAGGAGACGGGAGGCGATGAGCACTGTGGCTGCGGAGACGACGGCTGTGACTGCAGCTTGGAGGGGACTGAAAAATAGAAAAGAAAAAAAAAAAGAAACGGTTACAAATCTACGTTTCCTGAGGCGAGAATGCAAACAATCAAGCTGGGCAATTGTTTTGATGAAACCGAAACCAATCTTTTGCACAAAGGAGGGGGGGTTACGTTACCCATCTAAGATATATTCATGAAAAACGGGCTGAACGTCTCAGCAAGAGCTTTACGTTTCCTCATACGGATCGCTGATCTCCCAGCATTTGACTTTTATAATAGCTCAACAACAAAAAAATAATAATTTCTCTCACTCTGCTGTAACTCGGCGTCTTTCTATGGCAGCTTCAAACTTATGCGTAATGAGGAAGTGGTCACGGGTCAGGCAGAGAAAATTCAGCTTCCTGTCTCAACAGTCACTTAAAACGTTCAAGTAGAGAAAATAAATACAACTTAAAAAAAAGAAAAGAAAAGAAAAGAAAAAAAACTTTTCCAAACTTGCACTGAATCACATAAAAACAGCAATAAATCAAACACAACTCGCCCCGCCGCCCAACGAGGTAGAACTGTAGAAAACGGATGTGATTCTACAGCTTGCTGATGAAGGGGGAACATTTATGGGCAACGAGAGTCAAAAAAAGAAACCGACCTTTCGCCGTCATGTTGGGCGCTCAGGGTGTCCCAGAAACATGCGACCGGTTTAATCTAACTTTCTGGAAGAACCGCTTTCCTTAAGCTTGAGTACAGGCAAATGAGCTGGCTTCCTGTGTTCAAGCAACAATGCTTGACAACAGCTGAGAAGAGGCGTTGACGCTCGCTGACATAAGAGATCTATGTGCCCAATCAGCTGAAATAAGTAAATAAAGAGCCGTGTGACGACCGGGACCAGGATATCGTTTATCCTGACGCTTTGCTCATTCATGCCAATGAAAAAGTTATTAAAAAAAAAAAAAAAAAAAACAAAGCTATTCTTTTATGAGCAAAGAGTTGAGGTTAAAAGACGAAAGGTGCTCCTTGATGTCGTGAAAATATACTTTTTTTTATATATATTAAGCTTCTAAATTCTGCCGCAATTAAAAGAAAACTGTCACAAAATTGATTTGCTGGAGCACAAAAACAGATACTGCGCCCGTAAAACTCTGATTAAAACTCTCAAACTTTTACGGGAATTTAAAGGGACGGTACCTCTCCGCATCCACCGTCCTCTCCTGCCCTCTGGAGGAACGGTGCTGCTGTTCTCCGAGCTTCGGGAGTCCGACAGATTGTCGCTGCTCTCGTCAGAGCCCTCCTCCGACAGCTTCTTCACGCCCTCCGAGATGTCCTTCTGAAAAACAGAGAAGAAGAGGAGAAAAACTACTAGCAAAAAGAAAACACCTTAAGCGGATTTAAAGGTTTAACCCTCCACATGAATGACTAGCTAATTCATGTTAGCTAGTCATTATTTTTTAGCACCAAAGATACACCTGAAACTCAGGACGCTTTACTGGCGGAATCAAATCTTGTGATTTTGTAAAAGCAAAATACTGCTGTGCACTGTTCAAAACTAGCCTGTTTTCTAACCTTGTTAAAAAAAAAAAAAAAAAAACTAAAAGGAACTGATTTTTAAAGTTTGGTTCAGTTAATTTAGTAGTTTGAACAGCACTGCTCTACACTTTTCATTTGTATTTGAGGTCAGCACCTCATGACTTTGTTTTCTTACACAGTGGAAATGAAATGCCGTCCAGTCACCGTTCTGTACTCAGATTTTTCTGTGGTATGCAACTCTAAATCATTTGTGGAAAACCTATAAATGTACTCATACGACATATCCAAAATATTCTAAATGAAATGCAGCTGTAAAGGTAAATGGTTTAGACTAGTCACTGTGTTTCAGACTCTTGTTTTAAAGTAATTTGATAAGTTGTTCTTGAACCGCTCCGTTGTGCTAACAGAGTTGACTGGGATTGTAGGTCAGGCTGGCGGAGAAACGCTCTGCTAGAAGACATTAAAAAAAGCTTCTGCCATTTTTCATCGGTGTGACAGGATTTTTGGTACTCAACAGGAAAAGAAACTATGCCAGAGAAGTTGGGAACACTTTGAAACGTGTGCTGCAACAGGCTAGCCTTTAGCTGCTAGCAGTGCTAAAGTTGGTGTCTACTCAAGTCAAGTTTATTTGTATAACATTTCAGTAAAAAGGCAGTTCAAAGTGCTTTACATAATCAAAACATATTATAAAACTAGCAATAAACGCCAACATCAAACTCTTCAAGAATAATCATCACTAAATATGTTGACCAATGCTCCACTTTTAGCCATGATTTAAGAGGAACTCAATGTTTCGGCTGTTTTTCAGTTTTCTGGAAGTTTGTTCCAGATTTAAGGAGCATAAGAACTGAATGTTCGGTTCTGTGCTCCTATTGGCTCTTCATGCTTCGAAAACATTTATTCTATTTGTTCCGTTTCAATATCAATGTAGCACTTTCTAGGTTTTCTTGCATTAACTTTCACTAAAAACATTGAAAATTTTGTCTCATTTATCTACTGTTCACCTTTGCGAGAGGAATCTGTCATTGCGCCCCGTATAGTTACCAGAGGCAGCCGTCATGGCGCTGCCTGAGAGCCTCATCACGAACAACGGCGGTTAGCTTCTCTGTTTTTGTGGAGGTTATTTATGTAGTTCAGACAAAACTATCGTTTGGCATTTATTTCTTCTTCCTGTTGTACTTTCCCATACTAAAAATGTGACCACAAAACCGAGGTCTGTACTGAAACGAGGCCTATGTGACCCCTGACACACTGAACAAACACGGCACAGCAAACTGACGACACAGACTCAGTGACTCTACAACAACGAACTAAAAACATTTTCACCGTCCTGCAAAATTTTTTGTCTAACTAACTAACCTTTAGTGTGTAGACTCCCATCCTGCCCGGGACTTTGTAGAAGATGCCCTCGTCACCCCGAGAGTTTGTGTGCAGCATGGCGTTCAGGCACGCCAGCGGCGAGGTTCCGCTGAGGGATCAGAGAAAACCATGAGCTATGATTATTGACTTCCATTCCTCAAGCGGTTATTAATTAAAAAAAAAACAACAACAACAATGGAAGAAGGGTAGAGGCTGATCAAACGTTTGAGTCTCGTCATGCACAAGTTTGGATCAGAGTAACATCAGGGTAGGATATCCGCCCTGCGTTTCAAAAGCAGTCAGTTGACTGAATTAACCCGAGCTGCAGATTAAAAGCAACTTACATTCCTAATTACACTTTTTCTGAAATAAAAATATATATGTTATATATAACACGTCATATAATTGGAATCCAACATTTTTTATTGTGCAAGAACATGAAAGAAATTGACGTTAACTTTAACAATAAACGAGTATGTCAAGCAGAGTGAAAAAAGTGATAAGATTCCCTATTGCATTTATTGAAGAAAGAAAAAGGTAAATAAATAAATAAATTTAAGGTTCACATGAAGCTACATCTATTTCTGTTGCGCAGTTGTGTTATGTGTACATGTAGCGTGTGGGCAAAAGGCGTCAAGACTAAAACTATTAGTGAGTTATTTTTGCCACTGAATCTACAACATTGTCATTGTCAAAACATGCAAGATTTAAATCTGAACGAAATATGGAAATGCGGTGAGGTTGTTAAGGTGGGATGGTGGGTTGGAGAGGCCATCTTTTTCTTGTCTTACCTTCTGGATGAAAAGAGTGACAATGGAACAAAAAGAAATTAAACAGTTATTGATTAAACTAATTGTGAATATGAACAGGAATAAAAAAAACAAAACACGACATAAAGAAATAAGGGAGAGAGACAGGTAGTGTTGCCTTTTACGAGAAAAAGAAAAAAAGTTTCCTAAAAAAGTGGGTTTACCTTATTTCTTTAAGCCTCTCTCTTTGGATCACCTGCAGGATCTCTTTATGGCTCATAGGAGTATTAGGGTACTTCTCCAAAACCTAAAAGGATTTAAAATAAAAATAAAAACAATCAAAATAAAATAACACGATTAAGAACAGGTTCTTAATCAGAACCTTGTTTTTTATTGGACCAGGGTCAATAATCTTGTGTAAATTTTAAATCAGAGATATGACGTTACAACAAGTTATAATATTTATTGCCATAATTCATCATAATATTCAGTCTATTCAAATGCAAGGGAATTTTATGGTACTGCTACGTCCATCATTATTGACACCCTTGATAGATGTAGATTTAGAATGATTTGTTTTTTTCTCAAAAGATAGTAAAACTATGGCAGTGGCTGGGCAAGACGTACGTAGAAATCGGTGAGGACTCAAACTGATACCGAGCTCTTCGAGTAAAAACAAGTTAAACATTTCAGTTTCAAGTTTAGAGAGTTTTAACCACCAGCCAGTTTTACAACTCAGTCAAATAGATTTTTTTCCCCCTCCTTTTAACAGGCTTTAGTTTTCCACTGAATCATTTTTCCTCTTCCACTCAGCATTAAGCCTCCTTTCATTTTCATCTTTTACATAACTTGATTACATGTAGATTTGAGAACGGCTGCGGCTTCTCTGGCTCCAGGAAAACCCAAGCGTAACTTTGACTTCATGCGCTGATGCAGTCAAAGAAAGTAGCGGAGGATGCAACCATCCGTTGGTCGGTGCAACGTTTGGTTACCATGGAGACTGAACGGAGAGCTTAGATAGTATTTCTGACCAGCTTTAGAATTATATCTAGAGCGCCCCCTGCTGCTCAGTTTTTAAGACGCGGCAAGGTTCTATTGATTTAGTAACTTTTTAAAGAAAAAACTATTTAGCATCATTGTATATTTTATCATGCATAATGACATTAAAGTGCTTGTTCTTTGTCATTTTCTTGCACAATTTTGTGTTAAAGGGCTTGAATGTTTTCCTATACACAAAGCAAAACAACATTTCAAAGAAATTAGTTTAGTAGTTGCTTTGTCTCAAAGCATGCGGGGCAATATCTATCTACAGTCCCTATTCACATTCAGATCTCTTCAACTTTTCCACTTTTTTTTCGCACAACAACCGACAAACTTTAATGCATTTTAGTTTGACTTTATCTGTTAGACAAACAGAAATAAGCAATTTATTCCAAAGTGGAAGAAATCTGCTGTCATCGTTGAAATTAAACAATATAAATCCCCCCACCATGATACATGATACAGCAACACGGTGTGGGAAGCAGAACGGTGATAAATGCAGGCCAATAAACAAAAGAAACATATTGCAGGCCACATAAAATTTAAGACTGTGAGTGGAGGTTCACCTCCCCACCAAGAGCCAACATGCATCAACAACTGAAAGGTTTAGATCAAATCAAAATGTAGTAATTCAATCGGGAATTTGTAGGAAAATTTTAACATTGATGTTCAGGGACCCTCTGCATCCAATCTGAGTTTGACCTGTTCTCAATGAAAGCGTTTAACCACAAGAGCCCAGAGGTAGAGAATAAATACAGAAGCGGTTTATTTTTATAATGAGAACCTGTCTACAATTCTCCAAAGGAGCTAAATTTTCATTCTCTACAACATGGTAGAGACTTGTAGGTGCAGCAAAATGTGGTTGTGTCAGAGGAGAATATAAAAGCATGACAAAATGTCTTAGAAACTATTGAAAAATCATTAGTCATTTTTCACAAATGACCCTAAAACATAGACACGTTTGTTCTTGCTCAACTAAATGTGAAAAGTGAATACTTTTGTTAGGCAATATGTTTATCTCGGTGTGAAGCTGACCTTATTTTTGTCATTATTTCTCTGCAGCCTTTGACATTCAACAGCTGTGTGGTTCTTGTACTTTTACGCTGCAACGACTTTACATTTTACACATTAAAAAGTTATTAGAAACGCACTTTACTTGCTGTCAGTTACCTGTACTTTACAATTAAACTAGTTTACTGAACACGTAGCACATGTTAGTGAACTCCAAATATCCATACAACTCGGTAAGATATTATATTTGTGACATTATTTCTAAGAGTTTTCATATTTAAATACTTATTAGCATGCTAAGCTAGTCCAACTAGCTCGAAAGCTAATAACACTCATTGGCCAAGTTGACATGCACCAGAATTGCTTTGACATCGATAAAGAAGATATAAAAGTAACAGTACAAAATAATACTTTATTAAAAATGACGTCTTGATTTTAGTCCACTTAAAACTAACCAAACTTCTTGAAGGAGTTAGCACGACCTAGCCGATGCTAACCTGGCTAACGCACCCTTGACGTGAGCACTTTATCCGAATCAGCTCGATAAAGATTTGTCAGTCCCACTGTTTGCTTGAAACACGAACGGTGGGTTTAGAGGCATGCTTGGGTGTGCCTAGGTCATGGTAACAAAGCTGCATTTCTCCTCAGAGAAGGAAGACAGAGGCTAAGGTCCCCTGCTTGTGACAGCAGCCGCCTTTGGACCGTCAACACAGGCCTCGCGCGGTGTGCGCAACATTCGTCTCCACCAGCAGGTCATGAACTCATCAACACAGTTGTACAAGTGGGAGCGTTCAAGGAAAACAACCACAACAAACGGAAGATAAAACACCCAAGAATACCGTTTTAGCGGCTTCCGCCCACGTCCTGCCCTTCTTTTTCTTCTGTCTCTCCCTCATGGTGGATGTCCCGTGGCGGAATGGAGTTTAAATTGTCCGTTTCAGTTGAAATGTTGCTTTAGTCACCGTGCAAGACCTACTCCATCTGCCATGTTGGACTTACTGTAAAGAGTCACGTGACCGTTGGAAACGTCATACTTACACTGTATGTGTCTGTCATTCTAAAACACTCAAGCTTCCCACGTGTATTTAAAGATGCTAGTTAGTGGTGTATTTTCTTTTAAGTAGAAAATGTACAGTCAATAAAACATAGTTGGATATTGAGGTAGTAGGATTTTACAAAGTACAGTAAATAAAATGTGCACCAAGGAACACAACACAGCACTCTGCTTTGTGTGTATTTGGGTTGATGACATCATAAGAGGCATAAGAAGGGTCAGGTGGCATTTGTAAATAGCTATGATGACCTTCTCTTAACAGAATCTGAATATTGGCCTTTTAAGTTTTGCCTGGTCCATTTCTTTATGGAAGTCCAGAGGTGTCAAAATCTCAAAAAATAAATAATCAATCATTGAGGTGAACTCACTTAAATTTGAAATGAATGCATTAATAACTTATTAACTAGGAGTTTTGATTTTGAATCAGAGAAGAAAGAAACAAAACAAACAAAAAAACCTAGCTTGGTGGGACATAATAATTTACCTAACATTTGTTTGCCAGTTGTCCGGGAGATGCACAAGGCAGAGTGTATTGAGCAAGCCTACAGTATCACCTCAACGCAAGCATGTTCCTACTTGTATAGACACCAAACTAACATTAGTTACAACAGCACACGACCTAAGAACAAAACAAGAAAATCTACTGTTACTGTCGAAGTTCACATGTCATTTATTAAGTTGTCAAGCAAAATCTAATTAAATAAGACTAAGAAATCCTCTAGTTGGTTTGTTTTTTTACATTGCATCCCATCCCTATTATATGACCATGTGACCGATGGTTCTTATGGTACCTATAACATTGAGTCCACAGAAATTGACATATCACCACCTATCAATTTTATTAAAATGTGGATGTCACATAAAAAGCACATACAATAACTGCAGCTTTACTAAATATTTTATGGTCGAATGCATTGTATCCTCACCCAACAAAATCGGGGGGTGTGACTCTGGCCTGAACTGGACTTTATGTGAAGGTTCACCAATCAGATCTAATCAGTAATATGTGTATGTAAACAGACAAAAGAGAGAGAATGAGAACATAACTTGAAATTTTCTTGAATTAATTTGAACTTTTAATAACTTTAATACATTACTTTGAACTTCAAACCACTTCCACGGCATTTTATGTTGCAAAGTCTTCCTAAAAACCAATGCAGCTTTCCTAAATAGTGCTCCGCCATTTTGCTCCAGCCATACCAAAGACAGGCAAAACATTTTGGAACAAGGGAAAGGGAGGCAAGTGACCAGATAGGAAAAAAATAAAACACACAAGTGCGCACTCAGAAAAACTCTGATCAATGTGCTATATGATGCCAACAAAGTTGTGAGAGGAGGGAAGTGTGTTTTTGAGAGAGCAGGTTTTATCTGAATTAAATTAATTGCAAGGAAATCAATAGAAAAACAGACCATGACACGGTAAGAGACAACCTGTGATTTTACAAACTGTTACTTGCAACTATGATGAGAGTCATTAAGAGAAGTGCAATACAGATTTGAATGAAGAATGACAAAATAAGCACTTCGAGACTATTCAGTGTTTATTTTGTTATGTAAGCAAGTCGACTTTCCACAATCATGAAAAAGTAAGGCAGCTAATCAAGACGGCACTGCAAGCTTTCTTTCACATTTTGGATTCACAATTACATTAGCCCAAAAACCACAGCAAAACATCGTACAGCACACAGGCTACGTTAGGATGTTCTCCCATTCGGTCAGCCTTGATGTGTTTGGCAGAGACATGGCCATCTTTTCTTTTGTCTACAACTGTGTGAGCATGCAGACTTTCAATTCTAAGATTTTAATAACCATACGTTAAAAAAAAATCAATCAAAAAGCTTACTGGCTCTAAAAATTTGGTTAATACAATCTGAGATGAGCGACTCTGTTTATGAATATTAAAACAGAATGCTAAAGCACTGAGTGCATCTTAAAAACATTGCTACAAAGAGTTACTGAAAGGTGCGCAACTTTTTTCTTCTTTTTGGGAGCATTTAAGGCAAGAATATATTTTATTCCAGACGTTTTGTGGGTTGTTCGGATGCACACTTGAGATGTGATGTCAATAAGCAAGGCCACATCATCACCTCTCCACCACCATGCTTAACAGTTACACATCTAAAAGGCATTGTTCCAGATACTACGAGTTGTTCAGCTATGTCATTGTGTTTTGATTTTTTTTTTTTTTTTGTCAAGAAAACGCTGTTATATCTTTCTAAGATTGACAATAGCAACAATTACTTCTTTAAGATTACAATTAGTACCTTTCCACTTGGTCACCGTGCAAAATCATTCCTAATTGCTTATAGATAACAATGATTAATAGAGGAGATCAGACTTTCTGATGACTAGTTATTTAGGTACATTTAATGCACATTAAATCTGTATTATGATATACTTTTACCAATTAAACAATAAAATATTTTGTCTGGTCGTATATTTTGTTTGCATAATTTTTCTGATCAAACAATTTTAACATTTTTAAAGTAAAGTAAATCCCAAGTAAAGTTTAATTGAATTTGGATTACTTTCCTTTTCCAATGATTGTGGTTTGATCCCTGTATAGCTCAGCTGATTCTTCTGAAATCTGACCCCTTCGCCGCCTCAACAAGCTAAAATGGGTCTAGGCGACCCCATTCTGCAAAGCAGTGTTTTCTGGAGTCATTTCTTTGGGAGTAGTTTTCAAATAAGAGGGATAAAAGCATCCCTCTGTCATTACAAAGACATCCTGCAGTACACTGCACCATTTTGTACCCAAAAGGCAATAATAATAATAATTTAAAAATAAAATGGCAGAGGGGTGAAAAGACCAGTATTTGATCATTTTCATCTGAGATTACTTACGCATAAAAGCACTTGCATTTTTATCATGACTGTAAGAGATGCAAAATAAAAATCACTCGGTCAAATAAAACAAAGCTTAGGTATAATAACATGCTGAAACTAAGAAATTAGAACATCTTGAGTTAAACTATTCTACTTTTTTAAATAAACTCAGCTTCAAAAATGAATTAATACGCATGGATCCTCCTTAACTTCCATCTCTAACCGGGCACATAAAGAGAACTAAGGCCAGCGGACAGAATGTGACAGAAAATCAGGGGATCGTTTGGACCGGTCCTCCCGAAGAAAGATACGCAGCAGAGGACGGTCTTCGTCTGGGAGAGGGAGAGCAGCTCTGAGGTTCACATGTGAGAATAGTGGAGGATGAGGACGATGTGACGGATGCAGCTTGTGGCGCCTGATACCTGCAGACCATAGAAAATAAAACTATCTGTAACTGCAAAAAAAAAAAAAAAAAAAAAAAACCACCACAAAAATGCGATACAGCTCATTTATGTATTTTGAATTAAATATTTCTCTGTTTTCTGTCCTTCACTTACCAGGACTGGGACTTCCTGACCCTTGAAGAAGACGCGCCTCTTGCGCGCACATTCAGCGACAGATCCGGCAGCAGCCTGGGGGTGAAGGCTCTCTCCAGGCATTCGCCGTTTAGGTTCAAGGTGAACATGGTCGGTGGGGACATGTCTAACTCCAGCAGCATTACGTTTTCTGCCTGTAAGAACAGACGACACTGCTTATAGTGCAATTATGAGTGACTGTTTTCGATAATATCAGGGAACAGAAGGATCGTCGCTGAGCTGATTATTGTTTGACGAAAGTCAAGCGTGCAGAGTTTGAGAACGTCACAAATGCATGTGAGGAGGCTAAATTATTTATAATGACTTACGTGCGAAAATATTAATTTTCCTTAAACTTTTACACAATTGGTTACTTTTCAACTGCAAACGTCAGTGTTTGGGTTTCATATGATTTCACATGGGTTTGTATTCTCCACTGAGACAGCGCTTTGTAGCACTGTCTGTCAGTTTAACTAAGGCTGCATGTTTTTCATATGTCCTCATCAATCAGAAAATAACATTTTTCTTTTCTTTTTTCTTTTACAGGTTTTCTTTGAAAATAGCTCAAGATGAATCAGTCTGGATGGATGTATGGATGCGAACGTCACAGATCCCAAACAGGATTTAGGCTTGGACTTTGACAAGACACATCAAGCCAACATTTCATTGTAGCTTTGGTTGTATGTTCAGGGTTGTTTTCCTGTAGAAAGTTTTCTGCAGTCTTACAATTTTTCTTCCAATATTACTCATATTTACTTCCATCGATTTTTTTTTAAAATCAATTCTGAACAGTCTCCTTCTCCCTGCTGAGGAAAAGCATCCCCACAGCATGATGCTAGCACCACCGTGTTTTTACAGTGTGCATGGTGAGCTTCTTGTTTCGATTAAAATAGGCAGAAGTGGCCTCCGCTCAGGAATTGGATGTCTTCTGAAAGCAGTTGGTCACACTGGTATTTGTTTAGCTTAGCGGTATGAGAACAAAGGGGGCTCAATACAAATGCATGCCACACTTTTCAGATTTTTTAAATACGGTACTTTAAACCCGTTTACACAGTGACAATATTTTTTGCAATGGAATGTATAGCATCTGTATTAAAGCAGAATCAAAATCTGCTGTGCCAGAGCACCAGTTATTTTTAAGATAAATATAAAAAAAACAAAAAAACAGTTCAACATTGCATACAGACTGTTGAGGCCTTCACATTTCACAAACAAGGCTGCTCTGAACATGGTATAGCAATACCGTAAGATCCTTCTAGTGCTCCTTGTCTGCCATCTGGCCTTGTGGTGTAAATATCTGAGCACTGACCTGGTATCTAAATGGGGTCCCAGTAGCGGTGGCGACAGCCATCTGTGCATATTGGCTGATTGGCCTCTTGTATCCCACAGCAGAAAGAGGCCTTCTCTTGACCTGAGTGGGTGTACTGGGAGAACACATCAGAGAGGACGGGGTTAGACTCAGACACAGATCCTCTGGAAACAAACGAAAATAATCCGGTGTCGTAATGGCGCACTGATTCTGCAAAAGAGCACTACTGGAGTTTCGACTTACATCTTGTGATATTGGAGACAATTTCAATTTTTGCAACAAGCTTGACACATTTTTTTTTAATGCCGGGAGAGGTTTAGGCCCACAAGGCTCGGAACTCAACGAGCGGTTCTAAGGATTGTTATGGTTTTGACTTTCATCACGCTCGGTAAAAGATTTACACACCCTGCATGACTCTGTAGTTTCAGTGGATTCAGTGGCATGGGACGAGATC
This sequence comes from Poecilia latipinna, assembly GCF_001443285.1. NCBI lineage: Eukaryota > Metazoa > Chordata > Actinopteri > Cyprinodontiformes > Poeciliidae > Poecilia > Poecilia latipinna. Next base: position 158,203 of record NW_015113703.1, on the reverse strand, counting down.
GATGCGCAATTGATTTACTGACCTCTCTGAAGGAATAACCGGTTGTAGCCACCACTGATCTTCCTCGCTGTCGAACTGCAGCCTGTTCATGATCTTGTTCTTTTCCTCGGGGGGAATGAAATTCTCAATCAGAAGATATCTGCAAAATACAAAATAAATGTCCATCCAAAGTGACAAAACTTGTGCAAACGTAATAAAAAACAAACAATAAGGCAGCAACAAAAAAATTATCTAATCAACAATATTCACAATTTTGTACCAGTATTTATAATCTATCAAGATAATTACATCAAAGCTTGGTTTGCAGACCTTAAGTATAATGCCAATCAGTTGCAATGGATGTTATGTTGGGTACAAGCAAGTTATTATTGGGAAAAAAAAGTGTTTTATGAAAGTCAGACTTTCATTAGCAAAAGTTATGATTTTAAGAAGTACGGCCCTGTTAAATGCTGTTAGGTAATTATTATTTTACCTGCAGAAGGAAACTATTAAGGTGTCTTCATTTAGTATAAAGCCTAGTATCAAATGACGCTAAATACTATTCCCAGAGGACAAAACTAAAGGGGACGTTTAAGGGTCTTTTATTGTTTTACGACATTCAATCGATTAAAAAAATGTATTGATTTTTACACCAGCTACAAGTTTTCCACACATTGTCCATGGGCCTTTGCAACACACTGATATGCACTGATCTAAACCTATTCCATTGTAAGTCAGTCTGGATCTTCACCATCACTGTCCTTGCAGGAAGGTGAGCCTCCATCCCAGTCTCAAGTGTCTCTGTTTTTCTTTTTTTTTCAGGACTGCCCCATACTTCGCTCTGTCCATCTTCACATCATCAACTCTGATCAGTTTTCTGTCCCTGACAAACAAAAAGCTTTCCAAAACACAATGTATCACCATCGGGATGGTGTGTCAAAGGCGATGGGCAGGGTCACCCACCGATTCCCCCCCCCCCACCCCCGACTGCACACATGCAGGCCAAAGATCTGTAAAAGTGCAAAAGCATCAAAAGTGATCATGTCTTACTTGTACTTGAGTTCTCTGGTTAGTTCTTCCTGAGTCTCTTCCAGTTCTTGTCGGGTTGTGACGTGCTCGTCAAAGATGTCTTTCATCTCTCCCCTCAACAGCTGGAGTTTAGCAAACAGCTGCAGAAAGTGGATAGAAAAAATTACTATCATCAAGCAAAACAAACTTGATTTGAACCGATTCAGTTCGGCTGCAGGCGTTATTTTTCAGCGCCTACAACTATTCGGATAACGGGCAACTTCTTTAGAGATTGTGCCCCACCCTCTTCAGCTTCTTTGTCTTATGTTCCACCTCCTGCTGCAGGGAGGAGAACGTCTCTCTGATTTCCAAGGTCTCTTCATCTTGCAACATCATCTGCTGCTGGATCTCTCGCTCTCTCCGTATCTGAGAAACCGAGCAATTGAGATTAAATGCAAACGTTCGATCGACGCAGGGGTGTGTTTTCGTTTGAGCAGTGTTTACCTGTTCCGCTATTTCTTGTCTTTTCTGCTCCAGTATTCTCTGCTGCTCATTGGTGTGATCAATGATGGTCTTTCCACCGACCAACAGCTTGCTCTCCATGGCCTGCGAACAAAAACACAGTAAATTATTCGTGCTCATTCCTTTTTGTTTAACTCGTGTCTCGTTTTATCGGCTTAATCAAACACCTTGTATTTCTCGATGATTTTCTCCACCGCGTCTTGATCCCACTGCATGTCCCCCAGACTTCTTCTGTTCAGATTTAGGTTCCTCAGTTTCTCACCGCTGCCCTGGCAGGTCAGGATCTTGGCACAGTCGCCCCCCTCAATCAGGCAGCGCCTCCCGTCTTCTTCTGCCTCCTCGGCCGCCTTCCACACGTCTCCGTCGTTCTCGCAAAGGATATCCTCCTCCATACCCACCAGGCTTTTGCTCAGTCTCTTGCTGTCTCTCCTCCTCCGGCGCCTCTCCTTTGCCAGCATCCCCCGCTCCTCCAGCTGAGCCTTCAGGCGTGCGATCTCCTCCTGGAACTCCCTCAGCAGGGTGTCTTTGGGGTCCTCGTTAATCCGAGGCTTGTTCTTTATCCTCTTGGCTCTGCTGGCGTACCTCAGGGTCGCCAGGGTTTCGTCGAAGCTCTTGTGAGCGGGCCCCACTGTTGCGATCATCACCGTCTTTGCATTGCCACCCAGAGAGTCTTGAAGCAGGCGGGTCAGCTTGGAGTCTCTGTACGGGACGTGGGTGCTCTTCCCGTCCACCAGGGCCGAGATGACGTTCCCCAGTGCGGAGAGGGACAGGTTGATCTTGGCCGCTTCCTTCAGACGCTTCCCCTTGGCGCCCGTCTTGCTCTGGCGCTCGCTTCCAGCCAAGTCGACCATGTTCAGCTTCCCAACGCGGATGTGGTCCTCGCCGTCGGGGCCTCTTTCGCTGCATTCTACGGTCACGAGGAAAATGGCGTGGGACCTGGAGCTGCGCTCGTTCATGTTGGTGAAGCCCACCGACCTGGACTGGTTTCCGATGTTCATGACGTGCTCGATCTCGGTGGCGTTCTTCGTCACCACCGAAGACAGGTCCTTCACGTAAACCCCACAGTCCGGATTCTCTTTGAGCTCCAGCTTCTTGTTGTTGTCCTTGCACAGGAGATCCCTGATCTCCTCCTGGTAGATCTCAAGATAGGACGACCTCACCAGATACTTCTGGTTCTGGCTTCTGGATATCTGGGTGAAGACGTGCTCGAACGAATTGGGGATGACGCCCCTCTTCTCCGGGTCCTTCGACACCCCCTGCATGGTGTGGGTCTTGCCAGTCCCGGTTTGCCCATAGGCGAAGATGGTGCCGTTGAAGCCGTGGAGCACAGACTCCACCAGAGGTCTCACGGCGTCGTCATAGATGTCCCTTTGCTTCGAGTTCCAGCCGTACACCGAGTCAAACGTGAAGACTTTCATCGGCTCATCAGGTGGCGCCTTCGGGTTCCTGATGGTGATCTGCCCCAGTCTGTCATCCACCTCTAGGATGTTCTCACACCCCGCCGTCTCCTCTCTCCTGCTGAACGGCCGGCAGCGGACCACCACCCTGACCGCCTCGCAGTGTTTGCCCGCAGACATTTTTCTCCCCTCTCTTTCTCTTTCTCTCTCTCTCGATCATTTAGTGTTTATGCCGCTGACGTCCCTCACCGAGTTACATAGCCATTCTCCGGAGCTGAGTCAGTCGTTCCTCTCCTCCACGCAGGTGCAGCGGCGATGACAGCAGCAAAAACAACCGACAGACACGCCCCGTCTAAGTCAGCCCGGGCCGCTTCTCATCACCCCCGCGCTGCATCTCTTCCGTCCCGGGCATCTTCCCAGGAAGCGAGCGATGGAAGGAGAGACGGAATAAGGATGCTGCTGAAGGGAAAACACCCGCTCATCCAGCCAGCCAGCCAGCTACCCCCCCCCTCCGACCACGCAGCATCCCCGCTGTACACACCCTGCTCTGCGGACAATGGAGACCAGACATGTGACCTGGCGCAGCGAATTGGATTTGAGCTGGATTTTCTCATGATCACATTGTGGAAATTAATGATTTGTAAACACACCTTTCGAAAAAAAAAGAAAGAAAGAAAAGAAAGAAAAAAGGGAGAGACATTTTATATCTATCAGGAGGAATCCCAATTAAATAACCAATTTTCTGTCCATTTTCATGTCCATTACAGGTACATCCAACTAAATCATAATAATTGAAAAGCTAATTTATTTTAGGTGTAATTAAAACAAAAAAGAGAAACTCGGATGCAGTTGCGTTAAAAAAGTATTTATCCCCCCTTTTCAGATTTCTCCTTTTTTGACGCATTTAACTAAACGCGTCAGATCAAACAACTTGCACTGATCAACTAATCAAACATCTAAACAATTGTATTAAGGAATTCCGTTTGTGAAGTGAAAACAGCTTTTAAAACCAACCTCTTTACTCTTCTGTTAACAGTGACTATTTTAAATATAGAAAAGCTTTGCTATGTTAAGCCGCAGCAGGTCATTGCTAAAGTAGCTGGTCGGTCACACAGCGCAGTTTCCAAAGATTAATGGAAAATTAAGTGGAATGAAAACAGGCTGGTGTAAGGAAATCACACAAACAGTAGGAATAACTATAAAATCTATAGAAATGTGAGGCAAAAACCATTTAACAGTTTAAAATATATCAATTTGTATAATAAACCTACACAAACACATTTTGAACTGAATTACTAGAATATTTTTACTATATTTAATTTTAAATGCAACTGAAGAACACCAATTCAAATCTCTTTGCATAATATTGAATGTTTTGAAGTGTGTAGCTGATTTATAGTGTAAATCCAGTTTTATATTCTACTTTAAAAAAAAAAAAAGAAAAAGAGACCACCACTAAAAAGTTCTTGCAAAGTTCAGGTTATGAAATGTGATAATCATATTTCAAAACTGGCATTTGTTCCATATGCAGCTAGTTTTAAATTGATGTGTTGAGGGTAAAAAGCAAGACTTCACTGAAGGAAACCATCTTTAGGTTTGTTTACATCCGTTAGTGAGCAGCTCTTTCTTTAACCCCGAGAAACTTCTGTCCAAAAAAGAAACAAACAAACTTCATATGCAAAACCAAAGGCTAATCAATAACATTTTTATTGTAGCTTCACATTTACATATTTCTCCATACCAAGCAAGAAAACCTTTAATGTACAAAGAAAAACAAGACACTTGCTGAATCATTATGTACCTCAACATTCATGGATATTAAAGTCATTTGGCAGCAGGAAACGCTTCTTCTTCTGCAAATGTCTTTACAGATGCAATGTGTAAATAACTGATGTCCATACGCCCCTTAATCTATACATCAAATGAACATTCATGTAAAAATATTAAAACAGCCTTCCACCGTTGCCGTCATTTTGCACACTCTTGCCAGTTTATTAGGCACACCAAGCTAAAATACATGCAATCTGTGGGATTTCACTTCTGTCACCACAAAAGTGAAAAATCAGAACTGTCGTGAAGGTTGGGACTTATTGCATCAGACAGCATCGCTTTAGGTTAGCTGCACCTAATAACCGGTCAAAGTGCACCGTCAGCATGTTCACCCTCCCCACTAATCGATGTTAGGCACATTGTAAGTGGCAAACTGAAGTTTATTAGGAGCTACTGGCAAGTCGGTCACTTATGAAATTTCCTGCTGGAATCCTTTGCGTGATCCAGTAGGAGTTGGCATGGAGTGAACTGATTCCCGTACACTTCTTCAAATTTCCTCATCTTGTCCACCAGCTTGTCGGCGCCGAACGTGTCCACGAAGCGGAAGGGCCCTGGAGGCGTCGGATAGAGGGATATTTTTCAAAACGCGTAAACAAGATAAAGGATATACGTTTGTGTATGTTTCAACGGGGATCGGTTGACTAACCGCCGAGACAGGGGGGGAATCCCAGTCCAAACACGGCGCCGATGTCTCCCTCCAGCGGGCTGTTCAAGATGCCCTCTTGCAGACACAGCACCGCCTCGTTGACGAATCGAGAAACGAGCCTGTACTGCACGTCGGAGTCGGACGAACTGCAAAACATCCACAAGCGAAACGACTTTATCAGCAAGAGTTTAAACAATAACCCACAGACAAATTCACAGCGTCGATATTAGATAATATCTGACCTCTAACTAGCAACAGAATAGCTGCTTTGGTTTTGTGAAAAGATGCAGGTTAAGTAGTAAAGCTACGTGGAACTTATGCATTTAGACCAGTTGCTTAAATTAGCTTTTCTCCTTGAAAAATATTTCAACTTAATTCTGACTAAATGTTTATTTTTGCCCTTACTGGCAGAATGTGTTATTAGTTTAAAGTAGCCGGCTTCCTGGCACAAACCTCGCTCTCAAACATCCAACAGCAAAAATTGCAGTTGGATGTTTGACTGAAGTCAACTTAAGTTGGGGATTTTATAAGAGGCTTAATGTCAGCCGGCTTTATCCATCCGAAAACAAAACTGAATGCATGTTGTAACCAGATTTACCCACTGGAGTCAAACTGTCACCTTTAGATAAAATAACATTGGCTATTTTCCACTTGTTGCATGTACAATAGTTTCGTTATGACTTACACGGCCGGGTTTGGCGTGATTTTGAATTTCTCCAGAATGTCTCCAATATCTGGGTTGACATCTTTGCCTTTGCGGCCCGGCTGGTAGATGTAGCAGCCTTTTCCTGATTTCCGTCCTTCAGAGTTAAGAACATTTATTTAAAAAGTGAGCAAAAAGGAGCATTTATAAATCAAAACTGAAACAAGAACAATAAATCCCCCCACCCCCAAAAAAAACAAAAACATACCTTTAAATCCCAGGTCCACCATGGTTTTTAAAACCTCCACATTTCCGCCACCAAAGCGGGAGCCAAACGCTTTGCCGAGATCCTCGGCCACGTGAGCCGCGACGTCGATGCCGACTTCATCGGCCAGTGTGGCGGCGCCCACGGGGAACCCGAAGCTTGTCGTGAGTCCGTCCAGCTTCTTGGGGTCGACGCCTTCCTGCGTGGGAGCGAAAATTAAACAGGGCGCAAAACAGTTATGGCAGAAGCAATGAAATTCTCACTCGGATTCTGCGGTATCTGTGAAGAGAAACGTCACAGCTGGATTTTTGCAGCAACAACTAACCTGAAGTACTCTCACTGCTTCTGCCAGCATAGGAGCCAGACACCTGGTTGTGTAGAATCCAGGTCCGTCCTGAGGAAAAATTAGAGTCAAAGTGCTTGTGAATATAAACAACCAAGATTTTTTTTATTATTAAATTCCCCCCCCTCGCCCCTCAAAATTCATTTTCAAGTTAAGTTTTCAAACTTTTCCAGACCCACCAATGCAAATGATCTAAAGTGGATAGTTTCAATTCAGTACTATATGACATCACTTATTACTATGATTAATAATGTCTTATGATAGTATTCTACAAAAGTAAAGCTAAAATACGACAACATTTTATGTTTTAAAGATTCTGTCACAAAATTATCTGGGATGTGAACTAAACACAATTTAACAAAAAAAAAGTCCCCCAATTTCAATAACTAATGTATAATCGCCAATACACAGACCAATGACTAACTGAGCCATTAGCAGTAATAAATACTCTTTACGCTGAACAAATCTGTTTGTGTTAAAGTAAATGACCTTCCTGATCAAATCAAATATTTAAACACAACATAAATAATCGTTTGGTAAGGAAAGTATTTTCTCCCATACTTTACTACAGCTTCATTACCAAACTGTGCATTTTGAATATCAAGCACTTTCTAATTGAATTTCAAGCAACCCGTCTAATGTTGAAAGAAACAGGAGACAGCCAGAGCCCTAAAACTCACGCCAACGACTATGATGACTTTGCCCTGCTTCAGGCCGACCGCCACGGCGGACGCCGTCGTGTCCTTTGAGGTCTTATCGGTGGTTATAATCTCCAGGAGCTGCATCTTGTCCACCGGAGAGAAGTAGTGCATTCCAATCACCTGAGCGTGGAGAGAGTTATTCAGCTTTTCTTCTTGCAGATCAAATGTTTCTTGTTTGTTTTTTTTTTCCAGTTTCTATTTGCAAAATTTCCAAGATCCAACCTTGTCTGGTCTCTTGCTGGCAGCAGCGATCTCCTTGATGGGGAGAGCGGAGGTGTTGCTTGCGAATATACAGTGAGGGGGGATGACCTGCCGGCAGACGGGGAAAGGATTAGCTGAAATGTTGCTGGATTCTTACCAAAAAGTGTTTAAAAAAAAAGAAAGAAAAAAGTAAAGTCTCAGCGAGTAACGCGACACGTACGGCTTCAACTTCCTTCAGGACAACATGCTTGATGTTAATGTCCTCAAACACGGCTTCGATAACCATGTCGGCCTTTTCAAAGCCCTTGTAATCCAGCTGACCGGTCAAGTTGGACAGTATGGAGTCCCTCTCAAAGGAGGTGATGCTCTTCTTCTTGGTCTTGTCATTGAGCCTGGTTCAAATATATATAAAGAAACTTAATAGCATTTAATAACATTCAAGATTGTTGCAAAGCTGCAGAAGTCGGATGAGCTTCTGAGCCTCCTGACGTGAGATTTGCACCGACCCTTTGAAAACCTGCTGCTCTCCTCTGGCCAGTCCTTCCACCGTGGTGTCCTTGAGGATTGTGTGGACGCCTTTATCCACGGTCACCTGGGCGATGCCCGCTCCCATCAGACCTGCTCCCAAAATGGCAAGAGTTCTGGGAATAAACAGAAAGCAGGTCACCTTCTACTGCAAATAGTTTTGTCATCACCAGCAACCGTCCCGAAATCAGAAATGCACGCACTTCACCGGTCTCGCCGGGGTTCCGAAGCGATTCTTCTTGCACGCCACCTGACCGTGATACAGGCCGATCAGCGCGGCTGATTCTGGGGTTCGTGCCAACTGACCAAAGTTCTGGGACAAATGAAGAGATACGATGCTCAGCAAAACAAAAAAAAAAAATGTAAGAACTAAATGTGCAAATGATGCAACAACACTTTACCAGAGACTCTGCCAAGTATCCAGCAATGGGGCCCTCCTCCACTCCACTCTTCACACACTGAAACGATAAAGAAAAAATAAAGATAAAGATGTTTCTTCTTTTCTTTTAAAGTCTGGTTGCTGTAAAGAAAAACTGTTTTTTGATGACAATTGGGCAAACTGCAAGCAAAGCATTATTGTTTAGTAATTGTCTTTATCTTGAAATATCACCAAGACTGTATTTAAAGGTGCAGTAACATTTATAAGAAGATTTTCATTTTTTTTGTTAAAACAGTCACTATTTTTTGACAGTATATGAGAGAAAAATAAAATAAAATCAAGCTCCTCTGCCTTCTCCCTATGAACCGCCGTACACAGCGAACTCAATCTTTCCACAGATTACCTGTCTCGTATTATGCCGTCACAACATAGTGACAGCTTTAATAAATATTTTAAAAACATGTTTTTGTAAAAGCTCCATACTGCAGCTTTAACTGCGACGTTGGATGATGAGATCCCTCTCTCTGTCTCTGAATCTGGAAGAAAAAAAAAAAAATCTACATCTCCTGCGGTGCCGCCTTTTGAGAATGTCCATAATGAAGGTTTTCTCCACTAGCGCCATGTTAGCTATTGGCTAAAATCTGCCTCTGAGCTTGAAAGTGAACCCTGGACTGCTCTCCAGTCATCGCAAATTAATACACACATTTAAAGCACTGGGGCAGTGATGCTTGACGACGTTCAAAACAGATGGATCCATTTATGTATGCAGAAGGAGGCATAAATGAGCATTTAATGAGGAAATGAAACATGCCAGTTGTGCTCGGCGTGTAAAAGTCTTCATCTCACAACCTGGAGGATTTTACTGCAGTGGTGGAGAGACGAGCAGCACTGTAATTTTCATGTTACCTTACAAGAAATTTACAGTAATGTTCAGTTATATGTTCAGTTTATGCAGGAAGTAAAAACATTTTGAATTATGATCATTACAGCTCTTTAAAAACAAATAAACAACCAGAATCAATAGAAATGTGTATAGAAATGTGTATCGGGTTGTCAGAATTTTACAGATAAAAAAAAAAAAAAAAACTGGTCAAATGATTGATGCCTTTATCATTAGATTCTAACTTTTACCATTTATCAGAATTGACACTAATATAAAGACATTTATGTGTATTCAAAGACGAAGCAGACTGTTGGGGACTAAACTGGGTTTTACTTACTTCAATGATCTTCAGCGGTGCCGGATAAAGTCCCTTGCTCTGCTTCATGACTTTATCGTGGACAGTTTTATAAATTTTATTCCGTACAAACTCGAAGCTCATCACGTAGTCTTGAATTTCTGCGGACGGAGATTAATAACTCCATTTGTAAAGAAAGAAAACATCAGATTCAAACACCAAACGAAGGGAAAAGAACTTACTCTGCATCATGCTTTTCTTTTGCTGAGTAGAGATACTCTGGTTGGCAATCCCTCTGGCATATTCAACAGCAATTTCTTCCAAGTACTCGATTGTTCTCTCCTCTGGACTTTTCAGCCCAGGCCCTGGAGCATGAGCAAAAAAAAAACAAAACAAAACATAAATCATCGTCCCAACTCAGGGATGGAAAGGAAAAGGCAAAGTCTTACGAAACCAGTAAAGCTTTCAAAACTTTAGAGAATTAAAACAAAGAGCAGACTTTTACCTAGTGGGTCAACAAGCTGGTGGACAAGCCCCATCTTCTTGGCTTTATCTGGTCTGATGTTTCTTCCTGTTAGCATCATGTCGAAGGCACTTGGAAGACCAAGCTACAGGTCACAACAACAGCAGATTTTTACTAACAGGTGAGACAGTTTTTTTAAAAAAAAATTACTTCTAAATAATTAGAGAAAAATAATCACAGTTAGAATATTTCTGGGTCTTTTGTTGTTAGATACAAATATTTTTCTTGTTACATTTAAGGAGTGATGATCAGGGATGTTGATGCCAAGGCGTTTTTAAAAATGTCTGCTGGACTTTCAGCAGTAGGTGAGGCAGCCGATCTGGGTTTTCAGACACAATTTAAATGTTTTCATCATTCTTGGTGAAAAACTAAAAGAGATTACTCGCTCTTTCAGTTTCCTCAATGAGTGTCTGAAGGAGCAATGAGGTTTGTTGACCATCAGGAAAAATAGATACTACAATAATAGTTTATTATCAAGTTTTGGACTGTGACTCATGGCTCATGCCTGCTCCTACATATATGAATATGTATATGGAACAAAAAAACAAAACAAATCCTGATTGGGAAGTTCCTACCAACATCTAAATCTCAAATAAGCATGTACTCTATTTTTGTTGATTTTAATGATCATTTTTCCAATATTCCAGTATTTAAAGAAACTTCTAAGAAAAATGGAAAAAAAAAAAAATTATTTAAAAGACAGAAAATGATGTTGTGAAAAACAAAGTGGCATTTTTGGACTCTGTTTAACTATAGAGCTCATCTTCCAGCTTAAAATACTCAACACTTCAGTGAAAATGAAAAGCACTCAATTCTGTAAACATAACATGCATGGTTGATGGAAAATGAGTGTACTTATGAGGTTATAAGATGCCTAAGAAATCTACATTTAATGCAAATCAGACTTTGGAAAATCTTTCCCACACAAACCATTTTTGGGAGCCTCTGTGTGCCACCAGCTCCAGGCAGAAGGCCCAGCATCACTTCAGGAGTACCAAGAACCGTCTTCTTGCTTTTTGTTGCAATTCGGTACTGGCAGGCAAGGGCAAGCTAAAGTAGAAAAGATGACAGTATTACAATCCGTCCTCCTAAAGAATATCTTTAAGGTTTAAAAGTTATGCTTCCTACCTCCAGGCCTCCTCCTAAACAAGAACCGTTGATGGCAGCAACAATGGGTTTAGAAGATCTTTCAATCCGTTCAAACATCTGCTGCCCTGCCTGAGAGAGTCTAGTGACCTCCTCTGCGGTGTTGCAGGCCTGGATCATGCTAAAAAAAAGAAAACAAAGTTGTTTTTTCAGGCGATATATTCAAAAAACATATTGCTTAAGACTCAATTTGATATTTTATTTATCAAGAACTGATCACAGAGCATTGTGGGAGGAGTTTTCTGATCAAAAGGACAACTTCAGAGACAATCTTTCATATTTAAAGAACATTATTGACCGCTGGAAACTTACTTAATATCAGCTCCTGCAATGAAGGATCCTGGCTTCGAGGAGATGAGAACAGCACTTTTCACAGCGTCGTCGGTCCACACTTCGTTCATGACCTCCGTCATCTCGTTTTGCATCTGAACCGACAGCGTGTTAACCTAGAAGTCGACATGGGAACCGACAAAAGTCACATTTCTTCTGCGCAACTCAGAGACGCGCGGTTCTTAAATTTTAAACTTGAACGAGTTCACACCTTGGAGTTTGGGTCATTGATCCGAATGACGGCGACGTCATTCTTGACTTCGTAGTCGACATGGGTTCGGGCTGAAATCAGACAAGCAGGAGCACATTAGTTTCAATGTAATCGAGGGGAAATTATTCACATATTCTCTGTATAAAGAAAATAAATTACCAAGCATGGCAGGAGCTACTGAAAAGGTGCGGAAAGTACTGCCTGAGAAGGGAAACAGTGGAACGGGAACATTATTACAATTGAACAAAAAACAATTATTGAGTTTGCAGAAAGTTTTCTAGCAGTTATTTCTAAAATTGTAGAAATGCATTTTTTCAAAATGAAAAGTTGCTTTATGTTTTATTGTAAACTGAACGGGAACAGATTAACCGAGAATGTCAGACCTTAAAATGCTGCAATTTTCTTAGTTTTACACCTAAACACCATATATATAAACTGAGATGTCTTTTACAGCTTTTTCAATCAAAATTGCTTTGAAAACTCTATGAACTTACCTACAGTTTAACGTTTTATATCTGAATCTATTCTTGTCCCTGTGCTATTTTTACCACACATTCAAAACATTATCGAGTTTTATATTTAATAACTTAAAAATAAATGTATACACGGTATCTGAGACGCTAGATTTGACTGCCTTGACCTCAGGTGATCGTAGCTGTGCTATGTGAGAATGACCCTTCACCTAGATTCTCCGCCTACCAGACGCAGTGACAGTGGCTATCACAATGGCGAATGAATGGCACAGCGCTTGAAATCCAGCTTCTAACTATCCAAACTTAATCGCCAACGGCATTGAGTTACTGCTTTAAACTAAATGATCTAATTCAAGTATTCTTTTCGACAACGGATGCCATCACACCATTGATTCCTTAGCATTGAGCTAGTTAGCATTGCTAGTTCAGTCAAAATTCTGCAACCTCAAACAATTATTTTATTTTAAAAAATCATATCTGCAAGAAATGTCTGTATAGATTCTCATAAAGATATGCGTTGGACTGCCAAAATGATTGTGTTGTGACATGCAGCTCTACATATTTGATTTGAGCTAGCTAGCAGCTAGTCAAACAGGCTAATTACTCGACAGGGAGACCTTAGCAGAGCCCGGTATTTCCAATATAACTCTTCGCACAGATTTTGTTTCCGTTAGAGTTCAGCACTGAAAAAAAGGTGTACTCCACCTGAGAGAAGAGCATATCGTCTGGTTGACAATCTTGAGAGAACACCTAGAGCTCGAACACCAGCCATGTTGGGAGCGGAGGTCAGTCTGAGGAGCTACGAAAAGCTGTTATCTGGACTCGCTCACTGTCAAATTACCATTACTCTACTTCCGGAGACGGAGCCATCGGACAAGAAGCTGATTGGCTGTTGTTGAAACCCCGCATCTCGTTGGTCTAGTTTATAACCTCGTAGTTTATTGGACGTTGTTCAGCTTGACTTTTTACTATGGGATTTTGTTTAAATTCCCAGTTTAACCACCTCTTAAATTAATTAGAGCCGTCGTTTTACTGCTCTTGACATTGCGTTGTTTTGAAAACCTGAATTTATTTTATCTATTTATTTTTCATTTTTGTAGTTATTTCAAGTTTGCTATTGTCTTATGAAAAGCCCAGGTCAATTATTTACAACCCAGGTCAATTATTTACAAC
>NW_015113703.1:140934-141989 GCF_001443285.1 Poecilia latipinna | reverse complement strand
GATTGGTGACTCATTATTTTCAGACCTTATTCCTGTTTTATTTGAGATAACGCTGTCCTGTGCTAAAGCTAAAGCTAAAGCATGCGCTGCAGCTCGGTTCTGTCGTGTTCTTAACCCTTCTACTGCTGGTCAGTTTTCTTCTGTTTTTAATCAATTTATTGGTGTATAAGGTGCTTCATAAATAAAGATGGTATGGTATGATGCTGTGGTCTTCACCTTCCAGGCCTTCTCCAGTTCCTCTCTGAGGCCCTGGTATTTCTCCAGTTTCTCATGCTCCTTTTTCCTGATGTTGTAGTCACTTGGTATTGCTACATCCACCACAACGGCTTTCCTCTGTTCTTTATCCACCACCACAATGTCCGGTTGGTTCGCCATGCCATTACCATCTTGTCTGTCTGGATCTGGAAGTCCCACAGGATCTTAGCTCGGTCATTCTCCACCACCTTTGGGGGTGTTCCCCACTTTGATCTCGGGGCTTCCAGTCCATATTCTGCACAGATGTTTCTGTACATTATGTCTGCCTCTTGGTTATGTCGTTCCATGTACGCTTTCCCTGCCAGCATCTTGCACCCTGCTGTTATGCCTCCTTGCACAACCTACACCTTGGGTCTTGTCTGGTGTGATAAATCTGAGCCTCTATTGCTCTGGTGTTTAGGGCCTGTTCCTGGGCAGCCAGGATGACGGCGTCTGTGCTGTACTTGAGTCCAGCTTTCTCCAGCCATTGGTAGGATTTCCTGATATCAGCCACTTCCGTTATTTGTCGGTGTTACATCCCATGTAGGGGCTTGTCCTCCCATGATGGTTCCTCCAGCACCTCGTCCTCTGTTCCCCATTGTCTGAGACATACGCTGAGCACATCGTCTGTTGAGGCTTTGTCCTTGATGTATTTATGGATCTTGGATGTTTCATCCTGGACAGTGGCTCTCACACTCACTAGTCCTCTGCCTCCTTCCTTACGGCTCATGTACAGTCTCAGGGTGCTGGATTTGGGGTGGAACCCTCCATGCATGGTTAGTAGCTTCCGAGTCTTACTTTGACAGAGAATGAAAATACTC
>NW_015113703.1:134042-137952 GCF_001443285.1 Poecilia latipinna | reverse complement strand
ATATATATATATATATATATACCGTATTATAGTAATGACTTGCAAATATCAAAGTTAAAAAATGCCATCCAAATAATTGTATTTTCAACATTCTGCCACATGATGGAGGCAGAATCCAGATTGGGTTCTCTTTCAGAAATGATTTTATCCAAATGTAAAGCTTGAAATATCAATAAGTTTTAGGATTATTAAAAAATGCTGTATTTTTGTTATTACAATTTTTTTTAATTAGATAAAAAAAAAACCAACAACAACCACTATTTATTTGCTACAGAGTTGCAATTCATCAGTAGTTTGCAGGGATTTGTAGATTACAGAAACAGATTCAGCTCTACATCATGCTATATCAGCATATTTGCTAAATATTAATGTTCAGATTTGGCATTGTTAGATGCATTTAATGTGCTTCTTGTGCTTGTCAATTAACACAGCTGTCTAGTTTCGCAACAATTCTTTAAAAAAAATCTACTTTTCTGAACGTGATAAGTCGCTTTTGACTGAGTTTGATTTCATGGTCTGATTATTTGGAGGTACAGAGGAACTGCTTCTACTGCAACAGGAACTGATCCATTTCATGATATGCTGCCTTTATTGCTCAATATTCACTGTGTCCGGTGTGATGAAACATTTTAGAGATCTTTAGGTCAATATATAAACACCATGTGGAGCTACATATATTTTCTGACTTGCATTTTCGTCTTTTTTGTTCTTTTTCAAGCCTACCATGCAACACTTTCTATGCAGTTTAGCAGTATTGCTAAATATTGCGTCAAATAATATTTTACAGATTTACAGACCGCAGAAATCTGTGAAATCTAACTGTTTTTTTCAAACATTTGTTCTGATATTATTAACCTCGTTTAACTAATTTTAAAGAATACATTTAACTCTAGCTGGAGTTCTGACCGTTCACATTAGAGTGTACGGGGGTATTTGAATGCAGCATCTGTCATTTGAGGAAGGCGGGACTTTATGTCACTACTAGATGGCCATCCAATCCGAACCTAAGTCTTACCATAGCAACTCCAATCAGCGAAGAGGGACTGTCTGGTTGCGAAGGTAGTGGTCGTGGTTATTTGCTGCTAGAAGACGCAAGTGCTTCCTCCAGAGCTTCCCCGCGGCTAGGCTTAGTGACAATTTCTTTTGCTTATTTATCAGTCAAGCTCACCGTGGGTGACCCATTTCTGTTTTTGCATGATAATATCGCAAACTAGTTTGAAAGGTGAGCCTAATCTGCTCTGAACATAATAGGGACACGAAATTACAATGCCATCCCCAATGGAGGGATCTTCCAGAGAAGGTGACCTGTTTACTGTGAAACATGAGCTGAAAAATGGTAAGTAAGCTTGTCAGCCTTCTGTAACTTAACGCAGTGCGTTTTAATGTGCATATGTACACATATATTTTACGTACACTAACGCTAAAGGAGAAATGTTTCCAGGTTAGCCTGGAGGAGTCAACTGTTACTGTCAGTTGGGCGTTTGAAGTCAGCGCTAACATGAACGTCGACGTTACTCAGGGATAGCAGAAGAAGACTAACGATGTCAGGCTGCTGTTTTAATTAATACCGCTACTCAGACCCCTGCACACTACGATTATCTATGCGTGTTAGAAACTGCAGCTAACTGCTAGCCTAACTTCCCCGTTCTCAACCATGGTAATAACATTAGCTTAAACTGCTTGGTAATTGACAGCGTGCTGTAAGGTTAAATCAGAGCATCCACCAAGATTATGCTAAGTTTATCGCCTCAAACATGACGCCAACTTGTGAAATTCATGTCTCATTTTAGAAAACGCGACTTCATTGCAAATGATTTGCAATGTCAAGACGTTCTATAACTCTTATAACTGCAACCATAAGCTATTGTTACTAATGTTACTGACAATAAAGGAAAAAATGAATGCATTCACCTCCAGGTTAAATTTCCTGAGATACATTTTTACCACTAGCTTTGTGTCTTAGTAACTACACATAACTACAGCTGTTGGTTCTATGAAGGTCAATAATTAAACATAAGGATTGTTCCTGCTATTATTATAATTATTGACTCAAACACACGGTCATCTTGAGTCTAAATGATGTTAGAATCACTTCACTTTTCATTTTATGTATTGCTTTTTTTAACCTGTTTAAGGTGTGTATTAAATTCACTGTAAGATAACACCTGGGATGAAGACTGTTTCTGTAAAGCCAGCTGACTGCACACCAGACATGATGTTTGTAGTTTTAATGCAGTATTACATAGACAGCATTACTGTCTATATTTTAAAGGACCAGAAAATATGTTTAAACAGCCAAATTTGTCTTAAAAACAAAAAGAAAGTAGAAGCCTTCTTTCATTCTGTCGACTGGCAGTGAAAATCAACAAGTGCAGATGAGTGATTATGCTGATTTTGATACATAGACATTTTGAAAGGACCTAAAAAGACAACTGTTGCAGTTTTGAAAGTAACTGTTTTGTTTAAGCCTTGATATAGCCTGATACCAGGAACCAGCCTATCGCCAAGAAAAATAACGCCGTCACAAGAAAGTCGGTGTGAGATGGGAGCTATAACAGTCCACAGTGTTTGCAGCTTAAAGTTCCTTCCTCTTGCAATAATAGTAGTCACAGATGAATTACGTTTAGTGTTGACATGCATCAGTAATGGGTGTGTAGAGCTCTGCCATTTAGTGCAGAAGACTGCTGCCTGAAGTTTCACACTTGAGTTGCAGCTGTTTACTAATGACAGTGTTTCTGTTCAAGCTGCAACATGACTGTGCTTCCACTCCGGTTTACTACCCTGCCTTGAGTATGCAGCGTATCTAGCTGTCAGTGATTCCGTTTTTTTATGTTTTTTGTATTTTTTTATGTGTGCGTTATTGGATTGTACATCTACTCTGCTATGAGGACAAATTTAAATGTGGTTTTGACGAGTGTTAGACATATATTCTTATTTCTTATGAGGAGAAAAAAAAGTAGACTTGTCAGATAACGAGTCAAAAAAAACAAAACAACACGCATTCAGATATATATATATATATATTTTTAAATCTTCGTGAGAACCTTCCCCTCCAATAATTTGATGAGATTCCCCTGGACGCGCAGCAAGGCATCGTCTGGTTGGACGTTTCTGTCTGTCTATTAATAACTACTAAACTCAAACTTGGCCTTGGCAGGGTGCGTGCTCGACAAGGAGGTTATGCAACCAGGATCCCTGACCTCCAATTGGAAGGACAGCGCTATTGTTTCCGAACGAGTTGTAGCTCGTTTGGTTTGCATTTTATTCCCGCGTCGAGAAAAGAAAGGAGAAAAGTTGGCGTAAAAAAAAGAAAAGAAAAGAAAAATAGATGAAATCAGCCGTATCAATGGCTGTTTTCAGGCGGGGGAGACAGAAGGAATGCGTTCACTACAATGGACATGCGTATCTAAAAGTGTGCCATGCTCAGTCAGCTGTGCTGGGTGACAGTGACCGAGGAAGATGTGCGGCTTTGCTGAACGCGCTGAAGCTCTTTGATGGGAGTTAATGACCTTTTGCTGGCTAATCCAGCTTGTTTGCCTGCGTTTGCATGTAGGAACGTCCTCTCCTCTAGGATGTCTGGTGCAGAGTTTCACAGCCACTCGAACAGAGATGTTTTGTTCTCTGTTTTCTTTAATTACTTTTATAGTGGAGTCATCTTTGCTTTCACTGAAATGGTTTCATGTCTTCAGTTTTAAAGCCCTGCTTGCTCGTCTCCAACGAGACGAGAAAGGGAACTGGCTTTGTTTTTTCAGTGACGTTGTCAAAGAATTGCAACATTTTTGTTATTT
Organism: Poecilia latipinna; assembly: GCF_001443285.1. NCBI lineage: Eukaryota > Metazoa > Chordata > Actinopteri > Cyprinodontiformes > Poeciliidae > Poecilia > Poecilia latipinna. Next base: position 134,164 of record NW_015113703.1, on the reverse strand, counting down.
TGTCATGTTATAAATACAAACTTCAACATCTTTTATTTGGGTTTTAGGGGCTAGACCAAAAGATTGTGCCCTCCCTTCCTTCCTTCCTTCCTTCCTTCCTTCCTTCCTTCCTTCCTTCCTTC
>NW_015113703.1:129915-130526 GCF_001443285.1 Poecilia latipinna | reverse complement strand
TCCTTCCTTCCTTGCTTGCTTCCTTGCTTCCTTGCTTCCTTCCTCCCTCCCTCCCTCCCTCCCTCCCTCCCTTGCTTTCCTGCTAATTGTTTTTGAACATTCCATATTTAATTCTTTCTGACCAGAATGCATTAGTTTATATTAAAAAATGTCTAAAGTCCTTTTATATTAAATTCTATCAAATAATCCTAAAGTTTTTTTTTCTTTTTTTGCCATAAATCTTTTTTAAACTGCCATTATTTTCAGATATATTTCAATTTTTTTAAATCTTGATTTAAGAATCACAAAGTAAAAGAAGCTTTTTTAAAAAATAATTTTCTCTTGTTGATCTTTGCCTCCAGCCAACCTGACAGGCCACATTGAGAGGGTGGGCATCGAAAACTTTGAGCTACTAAAGGTGCTGGGCACCGGAGGTGAGTAGCACTGACCCTTCTCACTCAGAGAACAGGTGCACCAGGGGAGACGCTCTTCTTATAGGAGTAGTATGTTTTTAAATTTTTGTTTGCATTCACATTGATGAAATGAACGCTGTGTAGCATTTTTTGATTTTGATTATTTTTTTTGGCTCTAGTGGCCTTTATTTTGATAGTTAATTGACAGGAAAGTGGGTA
>NW_015113703.1:98362-126752 GCF_001443285.1 Poecilia latipinna | reverse complement strand
TAATGAGAGAAGGGGAAAGACATGCAGCAAAGGTCGCCAAGGCCGGGAATCGAACCTGCCACAGATGCATCGAGGACTAAGGCCTCCATATGTGGATTTTTGATTGATTTTTAGAACATTCCCCTGATACAGAGTCAAAGTACGTCTCTGGCCCGTCTTTCCATTTTCTTATTGGTGCTGATTTTGCTTTTCTAAACAAGTTTGAACATAAGACTCAGCAGTCCCGCAGAAAATAACGAACTTACGACTGTTTTCTTAAGAACAGGCACGTCGTGCGAATCATTTCTCTTTTAACCCTTCGCCCTCTGTGTTTGTTCCATCCCGTCAGCGTACGGGAAGGTGTTCCTGGTGAGGAAGGTGAGCGGCCACGATGCTGGGAAGCTCTACGCCATGAAGGTGTTGAAGAAGGCCACCATCGTCCAGAAAGCGAAGACGGCCGAACACACTCGGACGGAGCGGCAGGTGCTGGAGCACATCCGCCAGTCTCCGTACCTCATAACGCTTCACTACGCCTTCCAGACCGACACCAAGCTGCACCTCATTCTCGGTGAGGACACGTAAAGAGCAAACTGCCTTTTAAAGTTCTTTTTAATTTCTCTTTAAAAAAAACAAAACAAAAACTTTTTTTTTTTTTTAAATCTTTCATCGCAGATTATGTAAACGGTGGCGAACTTTTCACGCACTTGGTGCAGAGGGTGCGGTTTAAGGAACAAGAAGTAGCGCTGTACAGCGGGGAAATCGTCTTGGCACTAGAACATCTGCATAAGGTGCGTTGTGTTTTGAATCTGAAGAGAATCGTCGTGGTGTCTGTGTAACTTCTGCTTCGTCGCCTCGCCGCAGCTTGGAATCGTCTATCGAGACCTAAAACTGGAGAATATTCTACTGGACTCAAACGGTCACATAGTTCTGACAGATTTCGGCCTGAGTAAAGAATTTGATCAGGTAAAATTCATTTCCACACTGTGTTTGTCCTTTAAACAGCCTAATTTCATATTCACAGCAGAAAGTGAAACTAGGCATTTGTTCCTGTTGGGTTTTAGCAAACAATACTTCACTCTTCATACCCAAAGCCCACCATCTTCTTGAACTAGTTTATTTTATTTTATTTTATTTGGACTTTGAATTTAGGTCAAATCTTCAACAAAATATAATGGCCAAAATAAAGTCAAAATGTTACAAGAATAAAGTCTTATCATGATAAAATCCAAATAATAAGAGAATGAAGCCTTAATATGACCAGAATCAAGTTGTAATATTGGGAGAATAAAGTAGTGATTTTATGAGCGCTCCATCACACAAAAAAATAATAATTACCCAAGCTTTTATCTTAATAAAACAGCTTTTTTTTTCTCGTAATTTTAACACGTTCTCCTGGTGAAGTTCCATATTTGTCCTGCTAATATTACGACTATATTCTCGTAATTAAACAAAAAGTATTGTAGCCTCACCCTAATGCTCTGTTGTAAGGATGAATAAAATATGAGACACTTTTTGAAAATGTTATTTCTAACAGAAAAAAAGTGGGGGAAAAAGTTTAAAGATTAAAATCAGAAATTGGATCTGGTATGAAAAGAATCTTAGATTATATTCCTAAACCGATAACAACCCATTTTCAGTTTTCTGCTGAAAACGGACAGATTTTATTCAAAGTCCTGTTATTTCACGTGATCTCACATCCTTCGCAGGGGAAACGAGCCCACAGCATCACACATCCTTCACTTTACCTGCCAGTACATAAGAGGCCCTTTTCCAGAAACGTATCTCTTCAATGTTTTTCTTTGCGAGATACGCCCGGAAAGTCTTTATCCAGAAAAACTTGTTTCTTGGCATTATTCCTACAGCTTTAAGCAAACTCCACGCTACACACACTCACACACGCACGCACGCACGCACGCACGCACGCACGCACGCACGCACGCACGCACGCACGCACGCACGCACGCACACAGGACAGCAACAGCTCGCTTCCTGGCATTCCTCTCAAACAGCCACAGACGTCTGAGGAGCAACGCTCTCTGATACGCTGCAGAAAATATCCCTCCATCATTTTTTAATGAACACTCTGGCAGCGTCTGGCCGTCTGCAGCTTCCAGCGGCGCTAGCCAGCCATCCAATCTGGACATGTTGCGTTCAGAGTCCCCGGTGGTTCCGATAAAACTTTCTAGAGGTGAAGTCTAGTGACTGAAGACCGTCTCTGCACACTTTTTGTGTTTATGGGAGTTTTTAACAGCGTTTCTTCCTGACTCCTCTCCCAGCGTTGTTTGTCGCAGCTTCACTTTTTTTAGGCTTCTTGATTGTTGCTCTTTCTGTGGATTTAGGCAAGTTTATGCAAGTAGCTCTTTCCTTGTGGCCATTTCATGAGTTGCGAAGATCGACATACATTTAACCATTTAAGTGCCAGCTTAACTGATTTGATTAAATGTGTTTTTCCGCTATTCGTTGCAATAAATTCTTGAAACGTAATTAATTTGAGTAAAATAAATAGTCTTAGATTGGTCAGCAATTACTATTTATCTATTTATTCCCTTTTAAAAATACTTGGATTTACATTTAAAGGGTTCAAACTGTTTGTTTACCTCCAGTGTTATGTTTGAAACATTTATCAAAAAAGAAGAAGAAAACTGTGTCGATGCCTAAAACGTCAAAATATGACTATTTTCATGAAAACTAAATGCAAACATTATAGCATAAATGGTTCTATACTCAAATGGAGACAAAATTTTACCTTTCATTGCAAGTCTGTTGGGAAAGTTTGGCGACGAAGATGTTAAACGTGAGTAACGGGCAAACCATAAAAGAACCCCTAACACAATTCAGTCGGTGTTGTTGCTGATATTATTGTTTCAAATCCCGATGGTACGCTTTTAAATATGTATCCTGCTACTCTCCTTTTTTGTCATGTTTTAAAAAGAAGTAATGAAAATGTTGCTTCAGTTACATGCATTTAAAGGACAGAAATACCAAAATATGTGGTTAAATACGTGGAACTTTTCAAAACATTGATGGATCAAATTTGACAAGCAAAATAATTTCTGATGTTTATGCCCCAAACTGTTAAATAGCCGAAATCATCACCAAATATGAAAAAATAAATAAAATTAAAATATATATTAAAAAATCACCATGGGAGGCTTACAGTGAGTGTTAATGAATAAATTACTCCAATTAAAGGTTATTTTTTTCCCAGCTTCTGAAATTATGCTAGTGCCATAAAAAATAAACTTATTTCAATACATTCCACACGTCTTTAAAAGGAGTGCCAGTAATTGTACGGGGTGCTGCGAAGCCTCAGGACATTTTTATCCGTCTACACTGACGCTCTGAAAGGATAAAATTGCAATTTGTAGTGAGCAGTTCCGGTTTTTACTTGGAACACATTCATTTGAAATAATCCATTAGTTATGTATTTTTAATTTTAAAAGAAAAAAAAAATAAAAAAAAATATATATATATATATTTTTTTTTTTTACGTGTGAGCTTTTTTCACTCGTTTCAGCTGGACACCTCTGAGTAAAGACGGCGCTAAAGTTAATTCGCCTCTGTGCGCCATCATGAATTTAGTAACGTTTGATGAAAACGCCTGACGACACCCTCGACGGTGATGTTGCTAGGCACTTGTCGTTCAAATCCGTCAAAAAAAGCCTCTTCAGTTCTAAAAGAAGAACTGAAGACGCCCGCGTGGCTGAGCCTCTCCACAGACGACACATCAAAAACATCTGTGTGAAGAGACAAGTTGAATTTTTTTCTTTTTTTTTTTTTTTTTTAAAGACTCATAAACTTCTATTCTGACTAGCATTGTTGATGCTTCAACAAAGATGTCAAAGACTGCTTGCTTTTAAAATGTGTTCTTTGGTGGATTGATTGTTTTGTTTGTTTCAGGTTGAGAGGGCTTTCTCCGTTTGTGGCACAGTTGAATACATGGCTCCAGAAATAGTCGAAGGAGGAGATTCCGGACATGACAAGGTGAATTTGTGGCTTTAAAAGAAAAAAAAAAAGTGACTGCCTTTTAGTGCAATGAATTTCCCTTTTTAACTAAAAAGCCTTGGGTTTGGGCTCTGATGCGTTCCAGGCGGTGGACTGGTGGAGCCTCGGCGTGCTCATGTACGAGCTCCTGACGGGCGGCTCGCCCTTCACCGTCGACGGAGATGAGAATTCCCACTCGGACATCGCCAAGTACGGATTCGCCTATGCGGAGCGTCAGGTTTTGTTGTCGACATTCTGCACTGCTGACGATGTTGGTGTTGGATGTTGCAGGAGGATTTGCAAAAAGGATCCTCCTTTCCCCAAAGACATGGGACCGCTGGCCAAAGACCTGATCCAACGACTCCTTGTGAAAGATCCAAAGAAAAGATTAGGATCCGGTCCCAATGGAGCAGAGAACGTGAAGAAACATCCGTTTTATCAGGTGGAGATTATGGAGTGTTTTACGTCACTTTACATTTCATTGCAAAATTTTGATTTATTTTTTTTTACATTTTGTGACACATGGCTATAAACCTTAGTGCATTTTATTTAATATACCAAAAATTGTGATGGTTGCGAAGGGAATGCAGAAAGAAACTGGTCAGAGTTGATGGGAGGGTCAGAGAAGGCAACTACAGTGGAAACCTTTTTTTTTTTTTTTTTTTTTTTTCAAATGGCCTAGTAAAAGCCCAGACCTCATCATTCAGTCTGGTAGAAACATAATCCCAGAGTTTCTGCTGTAACTGCAGTGAAAACTGGTTGAAAAGCATCACACACCGATCTGATATTAATATCTGTATCGGACCGGATACTGAAAGAAATTCTAGATTGGGTATCGCCTGATCCACATTGGTGGATCTATTCAGTGTAGTTCTATGCTTTGTGCTCATGCTTTACTATTTATTTTACATCATATTTACAATTCTTAATTGCACTTTCTGACCATTTGCTGCAGTTTATTTTTACATGTTTGAGCATGTGTCTTTATTATTTATTTTACATCGGCTGTTGTTCTGACTGAACAAAGTTATGTTATTTTTACACGATTGACCAAACTTGTGAAGCTATTGGTGTATTTAAGTTTACATTTATGAAAGTGTTTAAAAAAAACCCAAAACGAACAACAACACTTTAAGTCAATTCAGTGCTGGTTTTCTGTATCGGATCGGAACTGGCTGATACAGAACCTCAGATATCGGTATCGGCAACGGAAGGGAAAACAGTGGATTGGTGCCAAACTTTTGCGATTAAAGAAAAAATGTATATACATATTTAGTTTCGCTAGTTTTTATTTGTTCTTAAATAAATCCCTATACAATACATCACAGTTTGTGATTGTAACTTGACAAAATGTGAAAGAGCATAAATACTTTAGCCAGTTAATGTATTGTGATGAGGTTTGCTAAAGGCTAGGAATGGTGTTTCATTTCATTTTTTCTTTTCTTTTTTTTTTTTTTTAGAAAATCAACTGGGAGGACTTGGCAGCGAAGAAGGTACCTGCGCCGTTCAAGCCGGTGATTCGGGACGAGCTGGATGTCAGTAATTTTGCTGAGGAGTTCACAGAAATGGACCCCACTTACTCCCCTGCAGCGCTGCCTCAGAACTGTGACCGCATTTTCCAGGTGGGTGAACAGGAGGGGATGTAAACAACCAGACTCCGTGTTTTCAGCACTCTTTCTTTTTCCTTTTTTCTTTCTTTTCTTTTCCCTGCTGTTTCCTTAAATAGATACTCCTTTGAGTTGTTGCACAGTGTAACATTCAATTCTGCATGCCCTGTTTGCCTGGGCTTTGAGGCTGCAGGCGTTGTAAAGCGTTAACTCGGACGGTAAAAAAAAAAAAAGAACGACAAAAGCATTATCCTTTACTTGCTTTTTTGTCCGCGGCTATATTTGACGTACTTCACGGCAATTGAAATAATCGATTCAAGTTCTGAATGTCCTCAAAAGGTTGCTGTAAGTCAACATGAGTCTGTCTGTGTGCATTGGTATTCAAATTGACTAAAGGGTCTTTTATTGGAGTAATTGCTGCCATATGCAGCTCTCATTGAAGTAACAGATGTGAATGACTATTTTTGATGTAGCTTTGAACCATAATATGGCCCACAACTCCATGCCAGCTGATAGCTGTCTGATGTATTGCATGAAATTTCAACTCTGATTGCCTTCTGGATCCTTGAGCTCGGCAGATCAATAGATCCATTAACGGGCTTCTCTCATGAAATAAAAGGTTACGCTTCGAGAGCATCACCACGTCTATCTCGGTTACGCCTTCAGTCTTTGATTGCCAACTTCATCTTGGCTTTTTCCCCCTCTCAGCTGCCGTTCGCACACTCCCGAAATTTTGCAGTCTTTATAATTTGCAAGCCTAGCAATCTCTGAGATAACGACAGCAATCCCAGCTTAAGCCGCGCACTTGCTCCCCCGTGGTGCCTCACAAAACAAAATTAAAATTGCATTAAGAGTGCCAAGATGTAATTTCACGGCAGAGCAATCAAATATTCAAGCCCGGCAATTTAGGGCATCTCATTCATTCGGCATCCATCCTTCCGTCCATCCATCCATTGCTGTCATTGCGTACCACACAGCTGTGTGTGTGTGTGTGTGTGTGTGTCGGTGGGGGGGGGAGGAGGGAGATGAACGCCAGCTCAAAGCTCTGGGCTCCCCACAGCTGGAATTAAGCAGTCACGCAGCACAATGACAGTTTTGACAATAGCTACAGCTGGACGGCGAGCTGTCACTCAGAAACGAGCCAAGAAGCGCAGTTTGGACGGGTTAAAGTCAGGAGGACTTTTACGACGCTTCCCCAGCGAAGGACGCCTCCTCTGCTCTTGCTCCTTGCAGTTTATTCCTCGCTAAATGACTCGGTGAAATGTAAACACAAGCCCGCTCTTCTGTTTCTGCTCGCAGGGATACTCTTTCATGGCCCCCTCCATCCTGTTCAAGAGGAATGTGGTGATGGACGACCCCATCCAGCTGTGCGGCGGCTCCGAGAGGCCGGGCTCCGCCGCCGTGGCCCGCAGCGCCATGATGAAGGTGAGACGAGCAGACTTGGGTCTCTCACCCCCCCACCCCCCCGACCCATAGCAAAAACACACTTAAAACTAGCGCCGGCAGTCGCGGCCGTTAGATTTTCTCTGTTTCTTTGTAACAAGTTCACTTTTTCTTTTTTCTTTTTGTCGAACTTCGCTTGCGTCACTTTGCGATCCGCGTTCAGGCCTGAGCCCGTTTAATACACAATGTTTCTTTTTCTCCCATGAACGCCGGCAATATGTTGCCTTTTGGGAAAGCAGAACCACAACGGTTTTAAGTCTGTACTTTGTTTCAGTCTTTTATCCCAGGGGCATTTCGATATGAGCGATTTAAAAACAAAAAGAAAGAAAGTTGACAAGTAGACCAATTTTTATTTTTATTTTTTTACTTTTTTGGTACTTTTTAAAGGTTTACTTTCACACTTGTAAACGTTTTAGCTCGCGTGGAAGCCTGTTTCTTTTTAGTACCTAGTTCTAACTATACAAGTTAAAGTTTTAAGCCGAACTAAGCTTTGTTCCATGGTTTCTAATAGAAATCTGCTTTTCAAATTGTTAACCTTTGTGTGTAAACGGAGTGCGAGAGAAAAGAATGTTCATGTCTTGAGTAACTTATTCAGAACAAACATATTCTTACTTATTAAACCTTTTTAATTCATTTCAATAAAAAACAAACTTTATTTATCCCAAGGGGGAATTAATTTTTGGCATAAGTCATATCATTCATTGGTCCATAATATAAATAATATATAAGTTCCCAATAATATACGTAGAAACTATTGATGCAACTGCAACCAGTTCAGACGTGTAAATACTTTTGCAAGCTGCTCTATTTTGCAAGCTCTCCATTTATAACTGGAGAGCTTCTTTTTGTCCCTCAAAACATTAGTTTCTGTTTAAGTATTTTCTTTTAAACATACTTGGAGTTCATACATCTGAAGGAGTGAAGAAGCATTTAGTTTTTGATGTTGAACCTGGTTCTTGACTTTGTTTGACGCTGTTTAATCTGGTTTCTGTTTACCTCCTTCCCCATAATCTGTATCTCGGTCTGTGTTTGTAACGTACTGAACCACCGGTCCACCGTTTCTCTTCTGTGCAGGACTCCCCTTTCTACATGAATTATGAGATGGACCTGCAGGACAGCGCTCTGGGAGAGGGCAGCTTCTCCATCTGCCGCCGCTGCACTCACAAAAACACCGGACAACAATACGCAGTCAAGATAGTCAGCAAACGGTACAAGCTTCTTTTTAGAAATGTGTTTTTCCACCTTGGTGCTTCACACTTTGGTGTATTTATAGTTACATCGGATGCATCCAGCCCACCACTGGCTTCTCTAGCAAAAAACAAACAAACAAAAACAAAGAAAACTGGGTATTGGTCAGCCTCCTTTTAAAGAAGGTCTTATGGCAGTATTACATAAGACATCATGTGTGAAACTAATGGAAGAAAGCAGAGCGCCAGGTATGATCTCAAGCAATCCATCTCTTTTCACACAGTTGTTGCTTTTTGGTTCCAATACTCCCACAAACCCTGCTCGCATCTTGGACGCCCGCCGCCGCAGACTCTACGGCTCCTCACTCTCATTCACTGACAAATATCGCTCCAGATATTGGCGCCGCTTTATTAGGGAGGCACACAGCCGAAAAACAAACCTCATCTGGACAATCCGGGATAGAAATCGTGCTTTACTCGTCGAAGCTGTTTTGGCACATTTCTTGACACTTTCAGCGCCTTGAATTTGTCGTTTTTACCACTTTACAGGTGCAAACCTCTGTATCTCACTGGAATTTTTTAGGGGTTTTAATGAGTTTTGATCTGATTGCATAATTTGTGTCACTGTCCTGCTGTAATCTTGAGATTCTTTTGCATCCCCCAGCAGGTTTTCTTCCACCATAGCCTTATAGTTAAATGTTTCTCATGATGAAACCATTCCCAGTTGTCTAAATGATTAAATGGTTTTCTGGAAGTGCTAAAAGTTACAGGTTGATGGAGAATAATTTGTTTTACATTCAGTAGCACAATCATACCATCCATCCTTCCATTGGCTATATTCACTTGCAAGGTCACAGGAGTATTGACCCAACTTGTTCAGTTATACATTTTTTATGAACTGATTCAGTAAAATTTACACCAAAATCCAATATACAAACCACTTGCAAGACACAGAGATCACCTGAGACGTTTTCCTCTTTGTGCTTGTTCGTGTCTGCTCTAGGATGGAGGCGCAGACTCAGAGGGAAATAGCGGCCTTGAAGCTCTGCGACGGCCACCCGAACATTGTGAAGTTGCATGAAATTTACCACGATCAGGTAAGGTTGGATCTGGCAACGTTCGGTCTGCGGAGCCTGTGGGACCCGCAGCCTTATTAAGTCCTAGAACTGGAACAGGACAGATTAATGGGAGCCTGCCGGGAGCCTTTTTCGGTCTCTTTCTGCATCGCTCTCGTGTTGTCCGCTAATATCTCTGTGTGCATGATATTTCAAAGCTGATTTATTTCTGAACCACAGCTGTATAAACAAGCTTTTTTGTTCAGCTGAGTGGAAACAACCTAGTTTCACTTGCGCTGCTAATAGAGTTGCACACTTAACCCAAAGTGAGTGCGCATACGCTTTGACGTGGCTTACCTCGGTTATTTGGGAAGGTGTTTCCAAGCGTCTGACTGCACACAGGTTCATTAGCCAAAGTCCTTCATGCCCAGGAGCACCACTTTAGTCCTGATGAGCTCAGCGGGGTTATTACTGTACCTCGCAGGCCTGTGACCCAGATCAAAGCGGCGCTGCCTCGCTCCTGCTTTTGTTCCTCAGATCCAGCGCTAATGAGAAACTGTACCCTGCTGCCCAAACGCTTTATTCTCCTCCATCTTTATTAGAGCCCTTTCACTTTTACTCAATACTATTATGATTTGATCTCACCGTCATGAGATCGGGGACGGGCTGCGGCTGATCCATGTTTCGCTCATCTGTTTGACATCCAGGTGAAGTTGTAACAGTTAATTAAATTTGTGCTGTTAAATGTATTTTTTATCAGCTTTATTTGGCTTGGGGATAGTTTTAATAGAGTGTGGCAAACATATAAACAGACCAGCATCAGCCCAAATATGGGAATGTTTGCTAGCCTCACTGTAGGTGTGTTTATTCTGAAATGCACCAATAAGAAAGTCATTTTCTAAGCCGCTGGTTTTTTTTTGTTGCCAAGCTTTGACCTGACAATAGCAACTTCAGCCAGATTCTACTGTGTTTTTAAGATTTATAATATAAGGGAATGTGAGCACTCCATTCAGGAAACACAGTAGTCCTCTCCCTCTTTGGAGAATGTGGACCGCTTCTTTTATTATATATATTTTTTTCATTATGTAAGGGATCATCTGGGAATAATATCTCAATGGTTTACGAGTGCCTCCAAGGGGTCAGTTGATAATTGGGCGAAATAATCAGGAACTAGGTCATGCTGTCAGGTTCACTTTCAAGCATTTTGCATGCTGAGGTGAACAATGTCAATCTAAAGCAGCCCAGCTCAACTTGTTTCTGCATTGTCAAATGTGTAGGAAAGTAATTTAGCAACGACATTATATCTCCTTATGACGATAAAATATGCAATTGTAAAATGTTTCCACATTCAACACGCTTCAAGAATGTATGGTTGAAGGCTCATAACAATAAAACAGAGCAACTTTGTTTTAATGTTTAATGTACAGCTTTGAAGTTGAAAGTCTCGCTCTCTCTCGCCGTCTGGCAGCCTTAATGAACCTCTGACAAGACTTGGTTTGTCATACATGATGCAGTTTCCTTTTAAATAGCTTCTTTTGTCTTTTGTGGTTCTCCTGACCTCCTTTTTAAACAACTTGGTGACATTGAGAACAACTACCTTTGCTCAGTCACAGCGTCCACGCTGTTGTGTCATGAGCTAGCTTGTTCCGGTAGCGCTTCCCGATGGTGCATTCTTTGAGCGTGTTTTTGACTTTCCGAGGCCGATTAAAGTGAAAAATCTCTGAAACTAATGTGTTGGTTTTTTTTTTTTTTTTTTGGTCTAGCTCCACACATTCCTGGTTCTGGAACTGCTCGGTGGAGGAGAGCTGCTGGAGAGAATCCGGAGGAAGCAGCACTTCAGTGAAACAGAGGCCAGCCGCATCATGCGCAAACTGGTGTCTGCTGTCAGTCACATGCATGACGTAGGAGTGGTGCACAGGGACCTGAAGCCAGAGGTACCACACATAACTCAAAAGAGCTACATTTTTATTTTTTTCCATGTGTATCTTTTGCGGTAAATGCAGCCTGGCTGGATCATATGCTTTGAAGGGAGAATTACTGTGTTTTTCTGAACTGCATATGATGTGGCTTGTTGTCACTCTGACTCTGCAATCTTCTTCAAAACAAGAGTAAAATTGTTTGACCCTAACACGGGTCAGAAGGACCCCGGCCAGTCTCGATGTACAATTTAGCAGGCTCTTGACTGAACCGAGCAGAAGGAGAGAGAGAGAGAGAAGAAAAAAACAGAAAATGATTGCTGTCCGTGTCTCGAATTGCTTCGTAGAACCTGCTCTTCACAGACGAGAGTGAGAACTCTGAGATAAAAATCATAGACTTTGGCTTTGCGCGTCTGAAACCACCAGACAATCAGCTGCTGAAGACTCCCTGCTTCACCCTGCAGTATGCTGCCCCAGAGATCCTCAAATATAACGGCTATGATGAGTCCTGCGACCTGTGGAGTCTGGGGGTCATTCTGGTGAGTGTGCGACACATAATACTGGTAATTGGAATAATGAAGTGTAATTCAATATGCAACATGCTGTTGTTATCCCTGTCTACTTTTTTTAGTAGTCATAAAATCACATATTTTACTAAATTGTGTAAAACATCAAGAGGTAAAATGCATAATGTTTCTGGCTCAAATAAAAATAGGACAGAGTTATAAAGTCAAACCACTGTGAATTAAACACATTTTTGTTTAGTTTGGTTAGGTTCCCAGTTACTCCGTGTCATCTTTTTGTACTTTCAAATTGCCTAAAAGTTTAGTAATAACAGGGTGTTCACAGGTCCTTCAGAAGTCTTACATTCTGGTATTTAAAATTAAGGCTTTAAAATGTCTTAATTATTTAAAAAAAAAAAAGTAAGTCTGTCTTAAATACATTAGTCAGGTTTTAAATTTTGTCTTGGCAGAACTAATTTTCTTTTCTATCGGGCAAAAAGTTGAGTCACAGGAAGACATCATTGCGTTCTGTGACTCATTACTAACATACCCTTGCTAGCTAGCTAGCTTTTTTTGCATCTATAATGGGTAAGTGCAAATTTATCGCAAGTTGGCTGGACAAAGTTCGTACATTTCTTTGGAGATATGAGTCTTAAATTCCATTCGTAATGGTCTTAAAAAGGTCTTGAAACGTCCAAAATTGGAGTTGGTGAAACCTGCAGAGACTCTGAATAGCCGCGCTACTTGTACTAATCACATATGAGATGCGGAAGATGACTTCCACATAATGTAGCAGTAAAGGCGTGTTGCTCGTAATATATAAAAAAAATGAATGGCTGCAGGTAGGCACAAACATTTTATTATTTTTAAACATTAACTAAAGAGAAATCTCGATTGGCCAAAGATGGAGATCAGTTTAAAAAAAAAAAAAAAAAACTTAAATCAGCCACAAAATTCTGGTTTGTGTTAGAGAACCATACAACATTTTTCACTAGCTTTTAGGGAACATCCTTTGTAATGACTCCATTATATAAATTCATAATACTCACTATTTAAATCCGCAGATCCTCTTTAAAGTTTTTCTCTGAGGTTAATCTATCCTAATCTTAAGCTTTGTACTCAGCCGATTTATTTGTCTTGTACAGTTTTTAGATTTCAAAAAGATGAATGCTGGGTATCGTGCATAATTTCCACCTAAGCTCCTGGTGTCCTGTGGTAACCGGACTCGATTTAATCTGAACAGAAAATGACCAAATCAGCTCTTCCAAAAAAATGCCATCCTTATCTGGTCCTTTTTTAAAAACATTTCTGGATGAAGGAGGAAATAGAAAAGGAGACTTTGTGTGTGGACAAAGAGAGAGGCACAGATAGCAGAGAGAAAATTCTGCTTCTGTTCTGGCCAGTCATCCATTCAGAGCAACGGCTTTTATATTTATGCGCCGCTTTGCTGTTCTCCCTGCGGGGGCGTGGGAGGGGGGATACATCGCAGTCTGCTTTATGAAGCTTTGATAAAAACGGGTTCTGACATGCTGTGTGCACAATGCCCTGCAAGCCAAGCGAGCTGAGACGGTAGCCAAAAGTGCTCTTCCCCCGCTGCTGTCCTTTTTAATGAGAAATCTGAGGGCAGACATAAGCGGGCGAAGGTGAGAGCATCCTGTTTGCTCAACCGAGCACAGGACACTCTACTTTTTAGTGCCGCCGCAGCCACGGTCAACAACCTCCAGCATAACAATGAAAAAATGCGGACGGTCGTGATCGGTCGAGAGCACTTTTAAAGCGTGCCATATAAGCGCCGGCGCCTCGTTCCTTTCCCGGTTCCATCCCAGGGCGCCGCGCCGTAAAGTAAAAACAAACATTTAACGGTTTGCGCGCCACACTCGGAGGACGTGTTAAGCATTAGAGCATATAGTACCGGTGATTAGGTCTGTGCCCCTGATGGATGCTGGTTTTCCTCTGGTTTCAGTACACCATGCTGTCTGGACAGGTGCCTTTTCAGTGTCAGGAGAAGAGCCTGACACACACCAGCGCTGAGGAGATCATGCACAAAATCAAGCAGGGGGATTTCTCTTTTGGAGGCGAGGCCTGGAGAAATGTGTCCCAGCAGGCTAAGGACCTCATACAAGGTGAGGCTGTAACCTCTCACTATGTGTTCTGCTACAATATTAAAAATACATAGTTAGATACAAAAATAAAGCATCTTATTTTGTGTTAAACCTACACATATCAGTGTATTAAAGTAGTTGATTTGGAGGTAATTTGGTCTAAGACACTCTTCAATACAAATGTTGGTTTTCAACCACATGTATTCATATTCGACTGTGTATTATTCTATTAGTTTTCTGATGTTTTATTCTTATAATTGAGTAATTTCTAGCATGTTTTGGTCTAACCCGATCCTAATTGGTGGAGGACTATTTGGCCAACATTTCCAACCTTCTCTAAACCTCAGCAAAGGAACGCAGCGAATGACAGTCGGACCAGGGACTGGGGTTGTCCCGTCAGACCGTCAGTTCCCGAAACCACACAACAACATAAAACTTGTGAAAGTGCGTGCGGGGTCAGTGCGACCCTGCCGGACTGCGCACAGAGTGAAAAACACTTGTGACTCTTAAGAGGTTGAAAAACCTGGTTTTTCCAAGACTCTCAGTTCATACTGAATTCAATAAAATCGCAGCAGAGAGAAGTAGCTTCGTAATCCATTTCTACATAAACATGGTTGTTGTGGAGTTTTTCCATCTCCACAACAACCATGTCTTTAGAAGCTTCACACTTTTTCCGTTATCCAGATGATTGATGGAACGGTGCTCTGTGAGGTGTTCAAAACTTGGAATATTACTTTTGAAACCCGCTTTAAGTGTCCCTACATTGTAATTCCTGACCCGTCTGCTCTGTTCCCTGTTTGTTCACGAATGTTCTAACAAACCTGAGACCTTCATAGAACCTGCATTTATGTGGGCTCTGTCTGATTGGTGAATTTTGAACAAAGATGATTACCCTTGATTTTATGTCGGGGTATCGGAGTAAATACCACACATCTGGAAAGCATTCGCAGCGCTTCACTTTTTCCTCATTCTGTTATGGCACAGCGCCATCCCAAATTGTATACAGCTAATTTCTTTCCTCAAGATTCTACACAAAACACTCCATCATGACGATGTGGAAAATAGCTTTGAGAGTTTTCGCTAATTTATTTCAAACAGAAAACCAAGATATCACATTTATGTAAGAATGTAGAATTTTGCGGAAAAGAGAATAATTTAATACTATCTGGAATAGGGTTGCAACGCAAGAAAATGTGGAAAAAGTACTGCAAATGCGTTCCATATGCACTGTACAATCGCATAATTTACATTAAAACTACGCATCACTTCCTTTCGCTTCACTATTATGCACCACTTTGTGTTGGTCGATGACATTACACCCTGCGAAACGCTCAAATGTTCTCATGTGAAGCAAACTGGTTCAAAGGGCACGAAAACCTTTTCTAAGCTGGGATGTAAACATGTCGGTAGCATTGTAGATAAGACGCACAGATTTGAACTAAGATATAAAATTGCTGTCAAAACAGGAAGTTTGTCCTCAACTGAACTTCAGTGGAGCATTCATCATGTACTGAATTATACGGTATATTAAACTGGTTTTATGAGTAACTTGTATCAACTCGCCACAAGCGTCTCAGTAATGAACCATTTTCTTTCTCTGTCATAATTGTTATGTAACAATGTTGATTTTTTTTTTTGTGTGTGTGTCTACAATTACCCACTTAACTTAATTAATGTTACGTTTCCCTTCTTTTCTTTTTTTTAACTTGAGCACCTGACCCTTCGTTACATCTTTACTGACTACAAGGCTAGAAAACCTGTTGCTTAGAGCCACTTCTTCTTCCTGGAACTGCCTGTTACTGTCTGTGGGTTGCATCTGATAGATATCATAATGGCTCTTTATCAAACTGTAGGTGACCCAGTTGCATAATTTAGATCACCATTTTTAAATAACTGAATCATTATTCAGAAATTTTACGTACGGTGTAGGGCTGAAACGAAATGATTGTCAACTGATTTAATAGTCGATTAATCGTTAACGGACTCTAAAACAGGGTATTTGCTGAAAGAATGATGTACTCAAAGCAGTAATTAGGTCAAAACCTTAACAAAAAAAGTGTCTAAGATAAAATAAAAAACATTTGCCTGTAAATCTATTGTATGCAGAACTCCTCAAGTGGCATTATTAGCTTCACCCAGTTCAAATTTTGTAAATAAGTTCTGTTTAGCACCTTTTACTATCTAATTATTCACCAGTAACCTAAAAACAATCAACAGATCAACTCTAGTATGTATAAACGAAGGCAGAAAGCGCTGAGCTGTTTTACTGTCGATGCGTTCTTTGCTACAAATGATCAAGCGTTCATTAAAAGGAATTCTAATATTGCATTTTAGGCAATATTAGATTCCTATGTTTATTTTCCGAGTTGAATTATTTTTTATTTGCGTCTTTTAACGTATTTCGAAAATTGTATAATTTGCAAAATGTGACCGTTTTCAAAAATCTGATTAATCAATTAATTATCAGGATAAATGATCGATTAATCGATCACTAAAATAGTCATTAGCTGCAGTTCTACTGTGGTGGTTTAAAGCTCTTCCCTGTTTGAACTGAATCAGAAATGCAGACCATTCCCAACAGATGGTGACCTGGATATGTGAAATGTCGCTCTGCCCCAGTCCATTTCCTGTCATATTTTTCAAAAAATAATTATTGTTTCCCATACTTTTGTTCTTTCAAATTCCAACCTGTTTGAGAGCAAAATCCTCATTAAGAACATTTTTAACGTGATAATCAAGCACTGGAGAAATTTCAGAGCAATTTTACACACAATCATCATCCCTGCTATCGCCCCCTGCTGGCTATTAGCCAACAGGAACATTGCGAGCTCTCTGCGTTGGCTTAAGCACCTGCTCGGGGGAAGAGAATCACTTCCTTTGTGGGACTCACACATGACTCACCTTCCTCGCTCGTGTGTTAAGTGAATTATCTGAGTCTCTTTCCCCCCCCACCCCCTGCAGAGCTGCTGACGGTGGACCCAGACAAGAGGATTAAGATGTGCGGCCTCCGTTACAACGCCTGGCTCCAGGACGACAGCCAGCTGTCCTCCAACCCACTCATGACCCCCGACATTCTCGGCTCCTCGACTGCCTCCGTCCACACCTGCGTCAAAGCGACCTTTAACGTAAGAGCGCCGCGAAAGAACGCTGTTGTTAGGAAGTAGGTGAGAATGTTCTTTCTATTCTAGTAGCGCTCTCCTTCTGGGAGCCCGCCGCCAAATCCAGCGAACCTCGTTTAAAGAAGTCGCGGAGACGCTGAAGAGTCATCGTTTGATGTCGTTGCAGCTGCATGTCGTTTGGGTTGTGCGTCCGCTGGTCTCAGTTGGATTTAAATCTGGATCTTGACTGAACCATTTTAGCACAAGATTATCCTCTTAGCTAAACCATTTCTCTTCATTGTTGAGGGATTTTTCTTTTCTTCCCTGTTTGTTCTGAGGAAAAGCATTCCCACAGCATGATTCTCCCACCACCACATTCAATAGAGAGGGATGGTTTGTTTGTTTTCTGCCACACTAGGCAGATTACAAGGGAGTTGCTGTTGCTAAAAACAAGCCTGTCGCTATAAGCAGTTGAAGGGCTATTTTGTTCACAGAGACGTTATAATCCACTTTTTAATGGTTTTGGTTGTGTGTGGTTTTTGTTTCTGTTTTATTTATTGTTTTTGGTTGTTGTGTTTTATTTTGGATATTTGAAATATTGTCTAGTATTCTTTACAAAATGGAAGTTTACTGGTCCTTGAGAGAGGGCGAACTTGCAATATCATGGTAAGTTACTTGAAAACGGTCTGAAAACAATATTACCGCAAAAATTACTGGGACAATTTGTCACCCTGCAGTATTTGTTGTGGCGACAGGCCTAATTAAAAACACAGCTCTGTATTTAGCAAACGCAACAGAAACGTTGGACCAAATACCGAAATAAACATTTGACCGACATCGTCGTCTTCCCTCCTGTTTCATCTCAGGCTTTCAACAAATGCAAACGGGAAGGTTTCCGCCTACAGACGGTGGACAAGGCGCCGCTGGCCAAGAGGAGGAAAATGAAGAAGACGAGCACCAGCACGGAGACGCGCAGCAGTTCCAGCGAGAGCACCCACTCCTCCTCCTCCTCCTCACAGTCTCAAGAGAAGACGCTAACGGAGGGCGAGCCCAACCCGCCGCCTTCCAACAGCCCCGCCGTCAAAACGCCGGGCACCGAAGAGACGGACTGCAGAGACCAGAACGCACTTTCGGCCTTTCGCTTCTCGGAAGGACAGTGAGGCGGCAGGCGACGCATCCGGATGCAGTTTTTGCTTCGACGGACCGTGGAGTCGACTCGGTCGCCGCCTCCAGCTCCATTGCATGGACGTCTGCATGTCACCAGAACCGAGCATGCAGCAGGAGCAGCAGCTTGCACCGTAATATCAATCAATCAATCAATCAATCAATCAATCAATCAATCAATCAATCAATCAACCAACCAATCAATCAATCACCATTAGCAATAGCCTCTCTTCTCTTTTCTTTTTCTCTGACTTTCACACTTCCTCTGTTATCAATCAGGGTCTGGACCAGGCAGAAGTTGTCTTTGTTGTCTTAAGGGCTGCCCCACCGTCCCGGTCCAGGAAGATGGAAGGGAGAGACGTCTTTACTGTCCTTATTAAAAAAACGAAACAAACAAAAATAACCCCAAAACAACGTCGGTCCTCTCCTCGTACTTCGTATCTGTCCGTGTCTAGGCGTCTTTTTTTTTTTTTTTTTTTAAAGGGAAACCTGTAGTATTTAAACTGCGGACGCTTTGTAAGGGAGGAGAAGACGCCAAACCAAACCTCGGGTGAAATCGCGTCCGAGAGGCGGAGCTTTTATTTATATGTGAATTTTAGACTGTAATCTATTTATCATAAGCTATATTGTTAACTTATTAATGGTTCCAAATGAGCCTGAATAGAAATAATAGATACATGCGAGTGTTCAAAAAAAAAAAAAGGAAAAAAAAAGAAGAATAAACAGATATTTTTGTGTAAGTGCGGTTCCTTATCCGCAGAAAACACGGTGGGTTTTGTAGACATGACTGCAGTGGCTGGTTATTAACAGTCATGTAGACTTTAGTGTCATGGACGCAAAGAAAAAAAACAAACAACAAAACAGCCGACGGTGTTGATGATTGTTAAATTAAAAAAAATGTATGCATAAAAGATTAAAGAAGAAAACATGTGAGCATTTCAGCCCACTGTGTTTTGTAGTTTCTGCCCAAAACGAAGCGTTTCTTGTGACCCTGAGAGCAGAGCCGAGTTTGGATGTGGAACTACTTTAAAACTTAAAATGGCCGCTTCTCTAGCACGGTCCAATCCTCCGGGTCGGCAGCGGTTAGCGCGGCGTTTAGCGCAGCGGTGGGTTTTCCTTGGGTCGTGCTGCGTCCAAAAAAAGAAAAAAAAAAAGAAAAGAAAAAGTGAAAAATTTTAATTGCGTCCTTCCCACTACAGTCAATTAGATCTTTGGGAGAATTCAGATCCGCTCGATGTGTGATGAAGTAGAGCTTTCTCTGATTGACGATTGAAAATGGCCGATTTCAAGTGGTCTCCCGTTCAGAAATAACGAAATGCAATTACTTTGTAACAGGAAGGTGGTTTTCGTTGTGTGTGTGTGTGTGTGGTGTGTGTGTGTGTGTGTGTGTGTGTGTGTGTCAAAATTGCAGCCGAATCAAGTAATGTCCGGTTTCCAGCTACGAGTGCAGAGGTGGGGATATTTTAGGAGCCTGCAGGGCAGCAAACAAAGTCGTGTTGCTTTCTTGGAAGTCTTCAAACTTTTTTTGTTTAACAGCAACAATAAAAAGTATTCACCCATCTTGGATGTTTTTAGTTTGTTTTTTTTAACATTTTTTACTGCTTTGTTAAATCAGTCATAAGCAACAATTTTTTTTTTCAGTTTTTTGACAAAAAAAAAAAAAAAAACTTTAATCTCAAAAGTGAAAACTGATTTCTACAAATTGATAAAAATATGTAACATAAAATCAGTGACTGCGTAAATATTCACACCCTTTCAAGTTGGTCTTTGCAGTTTTCCGCCAATCGTCCTCACAAAACTGTTTGAACTCTTTCGCGGGCTTTTCTAGTCCCGCCACAAGACGGTTTTTTTCTCCTGACTGATGCGTCTTAACAATTTTTTTTTTTCAGATTTGCTTGTAATTTTTAGTCTTCATGCTGTAATGGTAGCCGGGTGTCTTTGTATTGCAATTGCTTCACAAACTCACCTCACTCATGTGATTTCTATTCCTCTAATCACAATCGTACTGGCTGGACCTCTGTTAACTGAAGTCAAGTCACTTTGAACCAAGTGAATATTTATGAAATCACTTGTTTTATGTTAAATACTTTTATTTATTTAATTGTAGAAACAAGTTTTCACTTTGAGGTTAAAGGAGTTGTTTTTTTTGTGTGTGAAAAACAAGTCTAATTTTTTTTTTGCTCATGATTGATTTGCTAAACGATAAGTAGGTAAAAACATCCGAGGGTGTGAATACTTTTTAAAGGCTCTGCATGTCAGACTTGGATTGTTCTTCATCTCTGATGCTGCCCTTGCTCCTCCTACCGTGTGTGAAATAAGGAACCGTGCAGACGTTTGGTTAGTCCTAGGTTTCTAGTGCATGATATAATGTGAACTGAAACATAAACCACTTTTATCCTTTTTTTATATTTATGGCCTTTGAGGCAGATTCCTACTTGATTCAGTGTGAGTTTGTTTACCTGTACATTGAAGAGCCCCGATTCAATGTGGGACTTTCAAGTTTTACTCCTTTGATTCGTTATAAATGTACCAAACCCCGCTCTTTTTTAACGAATGCGCACCGATTGAGCTTTGACCTGCCGACACCAATTTCAGCCGACTACAGTTTCTCTTTATAAGACGTTTTTGTAGCTTTAAGGTTTTCCGTTATTTCAAAACAAGACTAATTGATTTCTGATTTGAAATGCTAATGCTTTTTAGCATCTCATATTAGAGATTAGCACGGCTTCTTGATATTGATATTCCTTTATTTAACCAGGTAAACCCCATTGAGATCCAGATCTCATTTTCAAGGGGGACCTTCTGAGAACGGAGAGCCTCTTGAGATTTCTAGAAGGCTGCCAAACATTTTCAAATCCAACATTTCCATAACAGAAAGAGGTCAAAAGCTAAAAGGTCAGACTTTCTGAAAGTATGGTTTTTAAGAGCTGGAGTGGTGTGTTCACTGCCTTGAAAAAAGGTGGGATGTTCGAGTTTCCATCGGTGAGAGCTGGCAAAGCTAAAAATGGTCTGATTTCAGTCGCTCTGTGCATCTCAACTTTTCTCCCTCTGGCCTAAATATTCTAACGTCCCAGTGTTCTAGTTGGTGTAGTTCGACAGTCGTGTTAGTTGTTATGCCTCTCTTTCTACTACTTACTGAAATACTGTATTTTGTTTATGCACATATATATATATATATATATATATATATATATATATATATATATATATATATATATATATATATGTGTGTGTGTGTGTGTATGGGGGCACAGGAGGTGGGATGTGAAATTGAAATCCTGAGCTTGACTACTGTGTCCAGTCAAACACTCATTCACCATCTTCCATTTTAATGCACTCTGACTCCGAACCAAAGCATTAACTTTTAAGGTAGCCGCCGCTTTAAGCTGCATGGAAACTGTTTCCTTTCATGCAATTATGCAAAGAAGTGCTTCATTTTTTTATGTTCCAAATGTTCAACATTACTATATATATATATATATTTTTTTTTTTTTACAGTTGACTTTGTTTCTTTTTTTTTTCTCAGCACACCCTCATGCCTAAAACTATGCACCTCTTTTCGCCTCTGTGTGGCTTTTGTCCTTTTTTTTTTTTTAAATAAAGAAAACAAATCAAATGGGTTCAAACATAAAAGGGCGTAGCACAATGTACACGTACTGTGCTTTTTTTCCCCCCCCTTCTTTTTTCGTTTTTCATCCGATAGCATCAACCATAAAAGCAGAAGCAGCAGAGTGGGGATCCGTTGCCTTTAAAAAACAAAACAAAAACAACTGGAATCCTTGAAACTAAACACTACAAAGCTCTCGTCTAAGTTAGCTCGCATGAGTTCCCCGTTGCTGCATCATTAAGCCTCTTCTTTTGTTTGGGTGTATTAATAGCTCAAGTGGAGGAAGAGGGAAGAGTGTCCTATATTGTGCTCTCCTCTGGGAGCCGTGCTCTATTAACTGATGCGCCGCGCTGCTGTGTGCTCCAAAGAAAATACCGTACTCCACTCCGCGTCTCTGTGGGACCAAGCTTCACTTTCTTAGCAGGGGAACAGATCAGTGAATCACATTAAAGGGCCGGTTTGGCTCCAGAGTCTCCTGGGGACGACTCTCCCCTCCTGCCCCCCCCCCTCGCTTTGACGAGCGCCATGTTTGCTGTCCTGCTATGGAAAAAAAATGAGAGAGAGAGAGAGGGATGCGTTACTCTGAATTTGCAAGTTTAATGAAATGTCTCCCTCTTCCTCCATTTTGAAGTTGAAACGTCACACCTGGTGGAACTAATCCTTTTTTCTTTCTTTAATTCAAACACTGTTTGTGTTAGCAGAGACAGAGGTTAGCATGTCTTGTTGCTAAAGTGACTCTTTGGAGCGTTGTTTCTGTGCGTGTTGCGTTTATTTTTATTATTATATATTTTTAGCACCGAATGCACGGCTTCTGTTGTACACCGCTGGGGACAAGTCTGCTTTATTTCTTTGAACAGAGCCGATCACGGCGCTGAAGTGCCCAAACCGATTTTGATGTTTTAAAACGACGCGGCCCTTTAATGAAGCGATTCTCCTGCCAGGAGCACTTGAGGAAAGAACTTGAGGAAAGACTGCAGTAGTATTTCTATTTCTGCCTCAGGAAAAAAAAAAAGAAAAGAAAAAAAGAAAAGGGGCTGGGGAGGGATTTCAGAATGGAAAGAGGCTCATCTTGTGTGTGTATTTATTGATATAGTCTATAATAAGGGAACCACTTTAATCAACCTGAGTATGTTACAGCGTATTTGACTGAAATTTATCGAAATATTCTCAATAAATGTCTGTTCATGTGAGCAGCTTTGCTGTTTTTTTTTTGTACTGAAAGTAATGTAATGTTTATACTCGTTTAACTGACAAGGCGGAGTAGTCCAAATATTTTTTGTTTTTGGTGGCTGTCGATGTACATTAGAGGAAAAAAAAAAAGTTTAACAGATCTTATTTTTTCAGACAACGTTGGCTTAAAATGACTCTTTACGTCATAACTCGATGCAAAAGCAGCCATATGGGAAGTGGTTCCTGGATTCTGACCTCCTCCAGGAGATTATTGTGACATGAATTGTATTTATCTGTTTTTGAAGGGGGGAGTTTGTCGTTTTGCATGTGCAGTTTAGAAGAATGCGTGGCGTCGTCACCATTTTTTATTTTATCTGTTTTGTCATATTGCATGTGCTGCCGCTCGATTCCGGTTTCTATTTTTCAGTGTCGATGGGTCAAAACGTACTGTAGCAGCAGATCCCTTTGAAGCTGAGCAATTGTGCGATCACAAAAGAAACAAAACCAAGCTTTAAGGCCAAAAGAAGAAGAAAAGTGCTTTCAGTTATTTATTTTTTTATATGTAAGAAACAACCTTATCCCCCTTTTCAGTCGTTTATCTGTCTGTTCCTGTTCAAGGCTGTTGTTCTGTAATATAAACCTCAATAAGAGTACTTTTACCTGATACAACAATATACTTTGTGCTTATTTGCTTTGTAGAGCACTGTGGAGATCCTCTTTTTTTTTCAGGTCACATTGGTTACTTTAACTGACCGAAGGAGGAAAAAACAAAAACAAAACAAAAACAACTTAATTTTCTTCAATAAAAAGCTTTTTACTGGCTGACCACATCTGCATGTTGAATATGCTTTCACCAGTTCTAAGAAATAAAATAGATTTAAAGGCATGCAAGGTTTGTACAAAGAGAGTGGCCTCTAGGTGGCGGTGTTTGTCAATGAATCTGATGAACAGTTACATATTAACATATGCGCTATCACGTTTTCTGTTTAACATGTCGGAGGTAAATCATTTTAATCCTCTTTAACAGGATTATTTTGATGATGGGTAAATAAATAATGGCTGCTGTGTTCTTTGTAGTAAACGGAAAAGTTTTGTACCCATTTAGTTGTCTAATGAATCTTGTGGAAGAATATATATTTGTGTCTCTGAAGTTGTCACACCTAAAATACAGCTAGTAGATCCATCCACACAATCTTAAAGCATTTAGTAGATGTAGTAGCAAGGATAAATAGTGATAAAAATCATTTTGAACAAGAATATGTAGGTAATGTGTATAGTAAAGATGAATGAAGTCACTCTTAAGTTTTATCCAGTTAAAATATTTTCTCCCGTTCTTTCGAAAAAAAGTTTCTAAAAGTTCACCACTGCTACAAATAAATATGAAAAACTCAAATTATTTTTCTTAAAATGTAATCTGGTCAGCTAAAATCACATAAAACTCACACTTGCATCATTAGTATAATGGGTTTTGTGTGCCTGACCTGCCAGCAGGAGAGGGCGCTCTCTGAGTCTGACCTTTTCCTTAAAGTTGAGAAAAGGCTCCTGTCAAAAAGTCATTGAATGCAACATTTTCTTCAGGAAGGAGAGAACAAAAGACTTTCAGTCTGTGTAATTTTGTCTCACTTTAAGAAAGTAAGTACAGTGCAGTGAAAATGTATTTACTCCTTGAAAGGCGTATTCTGTCCCGCTATTTTTGTCACCTAAATGTTTCACATCATCAAATAAATGTACATGTCAGACAAAAATGAGCTGAGTTAAGGAAAGAAAAAAAGGTTTCTAAATCAACTCGATGTTGGATCACAAATCACCTGCCATAACCGGCTCAGTTCACCAGCCGCACCAAGGCCTGATTACCGTATCTGTATACAAATGCATGCCACACTTTTCAGATTCTCTCTCTCTCTCTCTCTCTCTCTCTCTATATATATATATATATATATATATATATGAGAGCGGGTATATTGTGTTTTCAACTGTATGGATGATTGATATAACCGCAAAATATTTGAAAAACAAAGCCGAGTTATGTATCAGTGGCTTTGAATCCCTCCTCTGTTGGTTTCACCCCACTTGCTGCATATATGCAAGGATACAGATGGTGCACTTAAAGGGCACTTTTCCTCCGGCTAATTTTGCAACATGGATGTTCAGCAGCAGAAGCTCATTACACTGCTTGTGCTCTCTCTCTCTCTCGGTCTCTCTCTGTGCAAGATGTCTTTTCTTTGAAATCTCGTCCCCCCTGCACTAACATGCTATCCATTACTAGACAATGTGTTGTA
Source organism: Poecilia latipinna (assembly GCF_001443285.1). Classification (NCBI taxonomy): domain Eukaryota; kingdom Metazoa; phylum Chordata; class Actinopteri; order Cyprinodontiformes; family Poeciliidae; genus Poecilia; species Poecilia latipinna. The sequence continues at coordinate 101,658 of NW_015113703.1, read as the reverse complement.
TACTCTGAGTATGTAGATGGGAGATACACTCTGAAAACCCATCACAGAGACTCTAATGAAAGTGATGCATCAAACAAGACGGACAGAGGGGAACGCTTTACCGCTGAGTAGAGAGGATGCACACAGAGGAGATGTGCATCTGGTTGATTTAAACATTCATATGAGTTTGCAAATACGCGAAGGAAGCCACTGATGACAAAACTCTCATTTGAAACGTATGAAAACTGGGGACTCAGAGGGGGGGAATAAGTTGAATCTTTTGACATGGAGAACGATTTAAAGTCTTTTCCCACACAATCACGGGACTCATCAGTCGACTTCAGACTGCAGCGTTTCGCTGTGCTGCGCTCCTCTGTCAGTAAAAGAGTTTTGGATTAACACAAGAGCTTAAAAAAAAAAAAACAGGTTCTGTTGTATATTTTTGATAAACATAAATAAAAATAATGGCAGCTACAAGCGCAGCTGAAAAAAATGAGAAAACTGTGAAAAATGTTTTTCAGAAAGTTAGATAATGAAAAGCCAAATGTGGTGTCTTTGAAAACTATAATACTAAGTGACATCAGTAAAAAGACGACATTTCAAACAGAAATGTTAGGCTTCTAAAAACTTTGCCTATTTATGCTCTCTGAATACTTGGGTCAGTGCTGCTGAGGCGGAAAATTTCTGCATTGCTGACACTGATGGTTCTCCGTAGGTGTAATGGAAACTTCTTGAAGTTCTTCTGCATTGTTCTGTCTGGTCTCTCATCTTCCTTCTCCTCAGCGCAAGTAAGATTCATCCGACTTCAACCTCAGTCCAATCCTTGTGAAGGTCCAGCAACGTACTGACTGGATTTTGATTGGCAATCATTTCAAGGTCGCCCAGTTGTGACCACACTTCTGTTTTTCCCCACTTCCATTCAGCCGTCTACGAATACACTCTGACTTTTTTTTCCCCTTACAATGTTCAAATTTTCCGAGGCAATGAATTTTGCATTTTCAAAACTCAGTAGTTTACTTTCTGTGCAGTGAATCTGTAGAACACATAAGTTTCACTTTCGGAAATGAGTGACAAAAAATATGGAATTTTTTCCTACCTTTTTTTTTTTCTTGCCCTCTGGATCCCGTTTGAGTCAAACTTGGACAGCTCCACATCTCAAAGCATGCTGGGAAAACCGGCGACTCGAGAGGAAATGCACAACTCAGGTGGGAAAATCAGCCAACAGGACAACGGTGAGTGGACGAGCAGCCAGAGCTACGATAGAATAGTTTAGATTAATGCAGCGTGGGGAACGTTTGTGGGGTTTGTAATGATTTTAAATCAGCATAGGTGCTCACATTTTGCACTAAAAAGGAATGAAAAAGTCATTCTGTTACAGGGTCAACCATTCAGCCTGGTTGTGTACATCAGTCATTCATTTGCTGACTCGTTGATGACATTAGGTTCCATGATCGTGCTTTGATGTTCGCAGTGAGTCGGCCGCCGGGGGAGAAATGAAGAAAAGACACTCTTCTGTTTTAAGCATGAAAATTACGATCAACGAACATCAAACTCAATTTCTGACTCTGCTTGCTGATCTACGTCCCTTCAGTCAGTCTCCCCTAATGAAATAAAACCGTTGCTTCTCTGAACAACTGTTTTACTCCCAGGCGTTTCCCCACTCATCCATTAACCCAAATGTGAAGTATTTTAACCCCGAGTGGAATGTTATTACAAATCATTTCCTTTTGCGTCGTCTTCAACGAACGAAATGTATCCTGCTGGACTCAAACAGGGATAGTTTATCTGCCATAAGTCATGAGAAAATTTCATGCTGCAATAAGATGAGATAAAAGAAAATTAAAAAAAAATAAAAAATACAACTAACTAAATAAGGTTATCCTCATTTGCATTTAAAGAATAAACTGGACAAATATTTTGCAAATGGTTGCATGCAAAACAGAAGGTAGATTTTTCTTTTGTTTGTTTGTTTTATGAAAGATATTCATGCCATCATTTGTTTTTAATACAACGCAGAACCTGGGAATTGATAAATAGTAGCCAGAAAATGAATCAGAAAAGATGAAGGGAGGGATTTGTTGGTTTTGGTGGTAGCCTTCCCTCCAGTGGGCGGGGCTAGAGGATAGTGGGCGGGGCTTCAGGGCTCCTGTTTACTGGCTGACTTCAGCAGCCTGTCCTCAGTCTGACTGGTCTAATGTGGGCAGCAGGTCAGGGACTGCCAGGCTTGTTTTGGGGATGTTATTATATTGTTGTTTGCTATTTACTATTTATGTGTTTTGTAAAAAAAAAACACCTTTGTTATACTGACAGGACATTGAAACGAATAAATAATCTTCTAAACCTCAGACTGGCTTCCAGAGATTCTGCAATGACTAAACTTGCTTTGGTAAAACGGTTTGTTTAGCTACATGGTTTAGCTAAATTATTCTCAGTTTGATCAGGAAGCCTCTGATAATGTAAGCACTAAAAGATTTAATGATTTTGTTTTGGTCAGTTCAGAAAGAGAGTCCAGCTGAGACAATGATGGATTGACCAGCCGACACACACACGGACTGTTCTCTGGAATATGAGTGTGCAGGACCATGTGAGCCTTGTTCAGTTTGAACAACTCTCATAAACGCTCTCACATGCTCCCTAAGAGTATTTAGAGTCCAAATTATGAGCAAAAACCCTGAGTTCACCTTTCAGACCAAGAGAGAGAGAGAGAGACAGAGAGAGAGAGAGAGAGAGAGAGAAGGAAGCCATCTTTATGAGTTGAATCTTTTATCAGATGATAATCTAAACATTCATTTTTTATGTTGATTTGTTTTAAATTTTCTTGTTTCTTTACCTTGATCATTTCTTAGTATCCAATATAATCATTCCACTTCCAGTTGAAGGGTTGAGGATAAGCATAATTCTCCTAACATATTAATCTCATTCCTTTAATAAAGTTTGCAATTCTGGGCTTTAAAAAAAAACTGAAGGAGACTGATATGATTTTTAATACATATATGGTGCTTCACTCTGCATCAAACTCTCTTCTGCTCACAATAAATAAGTCGGGGCAAATTATTCACAAATCATATACAAAGTTTGTGTTGAGAATAGGAAACCACCGTAAAATTTTAAGGATAAATTTGTTCCATCGTTTTCAGCATCAGCTCATGGTTCGTAAAAAGCCAGCAGGACGTGAATGTATGCCAGCTTGAAATCCTTTAAGCAAGCCCCAACTAAAACGTGTGTGTGTGTGTGTGTGTGTGTGTGTGTGTGTGTGTGTGTGTGTGTGTGTGTTTGTGTGTGTGTGTGTGTGTGTGTGTGTGTGTGTGTGTTTCTGA
>NW_015113703.1:53928-95164 GCF_001443285.1 Poecilia latipinna | reverse complement strand
TGTGTTTCTGACTGGGCTGCACACAGGGCAGGATTTAAGCTGGACTGCTGAAGGATGAAGTGCCTTTGATCCCGGAGAGGAGGGAAAGCATTTCCTTTTGTCGCCCTCCAATTTTTAACCGGCTTGCCCCGGCACATGAGCATGATGGGGCTGTTTCCATTATCCAACTTTCCAACCAACCCCATGCCCCCTTGTGCCCTTCCATCCCCACTTCACCCCCCCACCCCCTCGGACCTCCAACCCCGCCCTGTTCCCAAAGCTCCTGGCATTCCTGGAGGCCACCAGTGAAGCGGCTTTAGAGGAAAGGCCCGCCCGCTCCTGGGTGGCCTCTTGTGCACAAGCAAAGGGGTGGAGACAATGTCTTATTAATTGACTGGGCGTCTTGAGCGGGGCGCAGGAATTCGCGCACTGGGGGAGGGGGGAGACGGAAAAGTGGGATGAGAGACGAGCCAAGAGGGTTTGGATGGAGGCTGAGCAGATAGAGGTACATCGGCCTCAGGAGTTTCAGAACAGTTTTCATTTGATTTGTTCCAATAGAGAAAAAGATGTGGGAGGTTTAGAAATATTGTTTCGAGAACCAGGAGGTGCAGCTACGTGCTTTCTGAGCTGTATGCAGACACATTATAGTTGTCAAGGTTACTATAGTTAACTAAAGCTAAAAAAAGAATGAAAAGTGAAATTGAGAAAACATTTTTGTTAACTGAATTACATAAAAACTGTAATTAACGGGGAAAAACAATAACTAACTGGAACTACGCAGTAAAACATACTGAAAGAATAGACATAAACTTTATATCCATGAATCTGTTTATTAACGCTTTGAACTGATGTGAAATAAATTTTTTTCCCCAGTTTACGTCGGCTGTTGGCAAGTTACGACACACCAGAATCCTCCTGGCAGCATTTATGCTAGTGCGAATAAAAACGGCGACAGCAAAAGTTGGGACAAAATGACAATCAGTTGTTATCCAACAACAATAATCTAAAACATTTTTTCTTTTGAAAATGGTGTCTTCTGTTGAGTCTTCATTACCCATAACCAGAGTGAAAAAGTTTTATTTCCTGCCTCTCCACCTTTAGCTTCTCCTCATCAGACGACAACACGATTAAAGTGAATATTAATCTGGCCCCAGAGCGTTCTTGACAAGGAATAATTTCTCTGTCGTCGTTCTAGCTCAGCTTTTTGTGCCGCTGATGTGCTCTAATTTGATTAAAATTTGTTTAGCTTAATTTGTTTTGCTTGATGTAAATATCATCACGAGGACTGGACAATAAATCAATAACAAATTATAACTCGATAGACATGTAATCAACATCAGTGGACAATATGTCTGGTAGAATATTCAATAATTTGACTGAACTCTGATCCAGAACTGCACAGCATTCTGGGGGATGTAGGCAGAACAACCTTTTGCTGAAGGCTAAGCTAGCATGGACTAACTCACTCACTGTTTGGTTACCTAGCAACAACCTGCTGAGTAACCTGCACAGCAGCAGTTTAAGGTTTTGCCACATAACAACTTAAAAAAACAAAACAACAGTGTGAAGTGAAACTGTGGATAAAACGAGAAGGTCATGTCATAGTTTGGCAGGATTTAAAAATATTTAAACAAAAATGAAATCAATAATTATTCATGTTGACCATTGCTAAAAAGCTTACATTGTGACAATATGGTTTTTCAGCCATACTTGCTATAACCTCTGCTTTTCAAGTCAAGGTTGAAGACATTTTCCACAGTAGTTTGTCCGTTCATGTCTGAATGCCTTCAGGTGGTCACCGCTCCACAGCAGTCGCTCCATGTAGTGAAAGTTTGATGGTGATGTGTGTGAAGGGGTGGGTTTGGTGGGGCCACCATCTCCCCATGTGGTCTCTCCTCCTCCCAGGTGTCCTCACCCTAATCCAGTTGCATGTGTCCCCCATTAGCGCTAATGGACAGGCCATTGTCCCCTGTCCCAGTCACCTTGAGTCAGTAAAGTCATCTCTGTCATGTTTGGACTGCTTCCCACAGCCGGGGGTCTCCATGACGACTGCGGACACACAAACACCCTCCTCCCACCCACTGACTAGAGTGCCATTTTTTTTTTTTTAACCACCATTAATTTAGGAACCAGTTCTCCAATGCTGCCCATCATCTGCAAATGCAGTAAATCTCATTCACGGATGAGCTTGTTAGCGCATTTGTTGCTGCAGCAGCAGAGTCGCTGTGACTTTACTTGGTAAAAGTAAAAGATTCAACTCAGTTGAGCTCAATCAAATCAATTCAAAACAACTCAGCTCAATTCAGTTTGTCACAAGCCTGTCGTAATAAGCAATTAATCAATTAATCATGTGAGCTCTATAATATACGTTCTGATAATTAGTATAATTTGAAGAGCAATTTTCATAATCCAATTTTATTTCTGGTGTTTTTATTTCCTTTCATTCGCTGTTTTTGGCTTGTGTTTCATTTTGGATATTTAAAATATCTTTCAGTTTCTGCTGCTGCTCTCTCAAAGTTCTTTGAGAGAGCAAACTTACAGTTTAATGCCATTATCATTGCGTCAGTGGAAACTGCTCTCAAAGCGACAATATTATTGTTTATCACAATAATTTCTTTGATAATTTATCGTTCGCCACAATTTATTATCATGACAGGCCAAGTTTGTCACTTTCAGTTCAGTTAAGTTCAGTTAGGTTTGAATAAATACTTTATTGATCCCAAAGGGAATTTACGTATTTATTACACATTAATTAGTAATGCTACTACTGATAGAATATTACAGAAGAGAAATTGTGTGTGCTGAGATGAAATGTTGAACAAAGAGCAGAGTAAAAAGTGAATCTGGTCATCCTGCGCACTGCATTTTCAAGTCTTCCTGCCACATCCATCACACAGAGACTGATTGAGCTGACCTTGAGGCGTGCCCCGCCGACCCCCAGGCTTCCTGTTCTTTGTCTGCCGCTCACAATGCCGCCGGTATCACACAGAAAGACTAGGGCGGGGCGGCGTGGGGGATCTGAGAACCGACCAGGAGAGCGCTCCCCGAGCGCGGCTGACGCGGTGGGGTGTTGCTGGGTAAGGGGGCAGGAGCAGCGGGGCTCTCTGGGAAGGGAGCTGAGAACCCCCTTTTCAGCGTGGCGTGGTCTTTCCAAATGAGAGAAAAGAGAGAGAGTGGTGTCCTCTGTCACCCTGCCACACTGGGACCTTTAAAAAAAGCAGCCTCAGTGGTTTCTCAAGAGAGGTGTCTCCTCAAGAGACAGAAAAGAGGAGAAGAATAAGAGGGTGAAGAATTTAATTGTGGCCCTGTGCAAGGACTGGCAGGAGGAGGATGGCCACTCTAGGATTTGTAAAGGACCCAGACAGCCGTCCTTCCTCTCTCTGGCCCTTTTTATTTTTACTCAAGAAGAAATGCCATATGATGCATTTCTGTCAGGGAAAGCCGAAGTCATCCAGGTCGTTTACGTAAGGAAAATATACAAATTCGACGATGTAAGAATATGTGCTTTAGAAAACCAATCCTACCAGGAGGAGAGGCGAATCTGAGTAAACGTACGGATGAAAATGGGTTACCATGTAAGCGTACAGATAAATTTGATGAAATGCAAACAATTGACTTTCCTACGCTTTGCCGACATCATTCACAGTTCCAGTCAAAAGTGTACAGTTTCACTTTTGAGCGGACAGTGACTCGCTGCGGTCAGCTGGAATCCACTGGTCACAAAAATAAACTTTGTAAAGACTCAGAAGATCAGTGGGTGTTCCTTTTTTTTTTTTTTAGGTCTTGTCGCCTACTTCATGTTGTGAAACTGGTTACTGTGGCTTCACTCTACAAATCCGATAGTGAAAACAATCCAAAACTTCTTTATCCGCTGCCATTTTTTATTTTTTGCTGTCAGTATTAAGTTTATTGGTTAGTTTGTTGCTTTGTCCCAAGCATGACTTGTTGCTCATTTTTATTGAGCATGTCCTGTACAGAAACCTCCGGGTTACTCCCCCCAAGGCTGAATTTATAATGAAATTTAAATTCGGAGATAGTACCATTTTACTGCTTCACTGCATGCAAAGTATATCCTTGTAGTGGTGGAAGGTTTTGTTTGGACTGTAAATAATTTGATTTGAAAAGAAAGTGAAGCTCCTTTCATTTCAAGAGATATTAAAAAGACTCAATATCTTTGAGTCTTTTTTGAGCGCGCTACAAATAATGAATACAAGAAGTGAACCTAAGCAAATAAGCAACAGGTAGTGAAATTGTGAACATTAAGAAAACTCATTAAAGAGCAGGACTATGAACTCCGACATGCTTTTGATCCTTAAGCAAGAAAATTCTGGTGACAAGAGAAAATGTCAAAAAAAAAAAAAAAAGCTAGGAAAACAAACATAACTGGAATAATTTGTGTTACGGGACAAAAGACACACTTCCAAAAATGCAGAACTAATGACGTCTGGAGAAAAAGTAATCATATATTTTGCTTCTCTTTGTGATTGTGCATCGGACGTTTAACTCTCCGCTGGTCTTTACGACTGCATTTTTTCTGGAGACATTTGGAAAATCTCATGCTAGGTTGCTGCGAAAACAATGTTTTTAATTAAACTACAGTCTCCAGTCGCATCGCCGGTGTCAGAAATACAGAGTAGCGTAACCTGAGGCTGGATTATACAGTGCTTTTAACTTTTCCCTCCCGTTTTTTCCTCACGGATAGACTCTAATGATCCACGTTAAATCCCCCCAAAGTCTCAGAAACAGTTTACCAGCAGCCACCTCTGCCTCCGCTCTCAGATTTTTGTTCTGCTGGCGACGGATTCACGTCTCCGCGCGCCTCTGAGGAAGGCGCGGAGCTTGAGGGCTCACCGGTTACCATGACGATCCATCTTTGCAGGGGTCTGGAACAATCACCTTCTTCCATTGCTTTATTACAAAGACGACATTAACAGGATTTGGCCTTGGCAGCTTGACACATTTTGGACATAGACGACGGCGTGAGTGACAAGCTTGAGGAGTTATAGTAATCAATTCATCTTTTTCATAGCTGCACTACTTACAGGGCAAACGCAAACACCGATCCTCTCTGTGGCCGGGGCTCTTCACACGCAATATCTGCAGCGACCTTTTTGTGCCGCGTTTTCGTGAATAAGGCTCAATAATGATGCATTGATTAAGTGCCCAACCTAAGAAAAATGCTGAATAAGCAACGCGGTGGCCAGCATCACACTCAAGAAACTGTGAAAAATCGGCGTCTTAATGATCGCCATTAGTCTTTAAAAAAACTCTAAAGAAAAAAAAAAGTATAATTTCCAACACCTGAAAACCAGGAAAGGTTAACCTTGATTCCCTGTGTCTGAGGAAAAAGTATGAGTTTGCTCAACTTTGGTGACTTTTTAAACTCTGGTAACCAGCTTCAAAGCAAACGGAGGGTTGTCTTAAGTGGCTTAACCTTAAAGCCAAAATCACTTTCTTGGTTGCACAAAGTTTTACCCCAAACTATAACTTTAAAATGTGTTTGTTTAACATGGGTATGAGGTCCTTGGGGATAATAACCTTCAGTAAGAGAGGTTTTTTTTGTAAAAAAAAAAAAAAAACGACCAAAACTGTAACGGTCGCCACAATAGTCGGCTACGAACGTTTCTTTTCATTTAAACGAGAAAACAAGCAAAACGCAGGACAAGGGGAAACGTGTGCGTATATAACCAAGAACAAACTAGCTGGTTTACCACCACGTTTCTGTTTGAAAAGTAGTGAACACTTATCTAATCCGACCCCTTATCTCACGTATTTATAAAATACATCACTACCGACTCAGAAATCACCAGAAATTCGTAATGAGAACCATGTTGTAACATTTATATGTCTGTTTAACGTACTGTGCTAAAGAACCGACAAATAAGCGATGCTACATGAATAAAATGATTACAAGCTAACTCTCATGAGACGAGAAAGTCTGGATCCATAATAATAATACTAATTGGATATAAGGTATATAGGATTGAATTGGTTATACAGTTCTGTGAATGAACTGGATGTTTTCATGACATTTGTTGTGAATCAACAGGATTTAAATGAACTAAATTGAGGATGCAGGACATTTGAAAAACTCTCGTATTCTTGCCAAAATACAAGAAAAATCTGTAATCTGCGAAGTTTGAAGGGGTAAGACCAGAACAATGCAATGAGAAAAAAACTAAAATCTGGCCTGTCAGCTGCGCCTCATCTCACAGTTTCTCATAAGCACCTGGCCAGAACTCGACCCATTCTGTCCTGAACCAGGCTGAAGGCCTGTGGCTGAGGTTCCCCCCTTTACCCCACCTCCATTAATTAATTCATTTGCAATGCTAATGCATCGGAGACAGCTGTCATCTCACAGCAACCCTGATCTGTCCGAAGCCGAGAGGGAAAGGAGACGGGAGAGAGAGACAGAGAGAGAGAGAGAGAGAGATACAGAGAGAGAGAAACACAAATAAAACTGCTGGGTAAATGGTTTCGGCCCTATTATGGGCTGGCCTTGCATGGGGACCGGTCCTTGAGAGAATGAATTACAATGCAAGTCCCTTTCACAAGAGGGAAGAAGGAAGAGGCTCAACTCTGAAGCAATGTCAACAAAAACAAACGAGGGCAGAAAATTAAAAGTGGAACGAGGGAAAAAACCCAAATTGTTTTTGTTTTTTTTCCCCCAGCTGCTCCATTAAAAGTAGTTCTTTTCAGCATTGCTTCATCTTTTTTTGTTTTTGGTCTACATCATTTAGGACGCAGACATCTTTGTTCTGAAGATCTAATTAGTAAGCTCGTCTTATCAATCTCCTGGCAGCGAGAGAGACCAGCGCTGTTTGCTAAAGTCTTGTACGGCGACAATGTTGTTGTTTTTTTCCTTTCTGAAATGAACTGAAAGGCTCTTGTTGCAACAAGCCTTTCATCTACTCTGGATTTCCTGCTCTTGATCTCAGTGAAAGTTGCAGTTTGTGTTTGAAAGGACTGACTTTCATTTGATTCATGCTATATTTCATCACATATCGTATTTGCAGTATTTTTTCCCCACAGGGTTTAAGCAGAGGGACACAAGAGAAAAAGTTCTTCACATTAAGCATCTCATTTTGTAAGAAAAAGTTCCATTAATCAGTTCTACTCCCCTCATATTTACATTTTAGTTACAGTCTTCAGAAATGACTGAATGGTATTATTACTGTCAAATTGTAACCGTAAATCATTTTAAAACTTTAAAGTTAAAGGGGCATTTTCATGTAAAGTCAACTTCTTTGAGCTCTACGTCACGTTAAAATGTCGTTCCCTCATCAACACCGTATCTGGAGCATTGCCTTGATTCTTTCATGCATGTTTGAGAAATCCTCTAATCTCCCGCGGCAACCATTCATCTGAGCAAAACACCTGGATGGACCTGTGGAGTTCTGCAAAGTTTCAGAAGGAGCGGGAGTTCTTAAAGAGACAGAGGCCCGATTTCTTTTTAGAAAAGTTACACACTGCAGCGTTAAAGAAGGCTGAACAATGAGAAGACTACACAAGTTTCATGAGCTTAAAGTTGATTAATACCGAGAAAGAAATTACACGAATCACAAGAATTTTAGGAAAGAAATGTTTCACTTACAAAATAAATAATTAGACAGACTTAATCTCGCAAATTGAGATTAAATAAAGCAGTGGAGGCACCGTGACCTCTGGAGCAGATTTTTATTTGAAAGAAATCTTTCACAGTTTCTACTGAGATAAAACTTTTTATTTCGTTTTTATTAAGTTTTTATTTTGCCATGTTAAAATACTGTTACATAATAGATGGTAAAAAGGTGTGGAGGGGAAAAAAAAGAAAGAAGCAGAAATCACTTTGTAATCTGTAATCCACACGGCAACAGTAGAGGTCAGGGAAGACAACAGAAGCCATTACGTTCCCTTCACTGCCTTCACTTTCTCTGCCAATACTGTTTGCCTAAACTGGATTGGAAGAAATGAGGTGGAAAACTCAGAGCGTGTGTGCGTGTGTGTGTGTGTGTGTGTGTGTGTGTGTGTGTGTGTTAGGGAGGATCCATATCGGTGCGGTGGGTGGGTTTCCAGCAAGAGGAGGGAATCAATTGATTCCTGCTGAGAGAGTAGCAGCAACAGTGTTTCATCTAAGATGTCATCTCTCTCTATCTTCTCCCGTTTTTCACCCCCTTCCCAAACACACACACGCACACACACACACACACACACACACACACACACACACACACACACACACACACACACACACACACAGGCCTGTTGATGTCTGGTAGCAGCAGTAATCCCTGTCCTAGGCCGCCCAGATCATTATAGACTCTGATCTGTAGTCCCTGAAAGAAGGAATTAGCGGGGAACACAATCCGGGTGACCTGTGTGACATGAGGACAAAGCCTCAGCTGCTGGGGGTCCACATCCCTTAACCAGCCCATATGGCTCAGACAAAACTGCTACAATGGTCCGCACAAAGGAAACACGGTGGGAGGGATGGTCGGCTCGCTTCTGTGCGTACGTGTACCCACAGGATCTGACGATTTGTCTGTGTTTGTACATTAACATGCTGATGATCGGGGATTATCGGCTGTCGAGCGCAAGGAGCGCCAAGCCAATTATTCCCTTTCCTCTCCTGACATAAATACTGTCTTTGCATGTGATTCGGCAGAACGTGAAGGTGTGCATTTACAAAACAAAAGAGTGTCAGAGTTGTCCCTTGTTTGTTTTTTTCTTCTTCTTCTTCTTCCTTGTACTTAGTGAATACGGGCAAAATTTGAGGATGTATTTGTACTTTTAATCTGGCTTTAGGACAAGTTTCAGCAAAAATAAAGGCATATTTACATATTGTTTTCTATGTTTGCTTTAGGGTTGAGACTAAAGCAAACATAAAGTAGTTCATAAACTCTGCATCCCTGAACTAAACACGGAGAAGTGGAGCATTCCGTTTTTATGCTCCACTAATCTGGAGCAAATTTACAGGAAACTTTAAATCGAGGCTGAAAGCCCTTCTGTTAGCGCTGCCTTCGATTCATAACAACCGGAACATTGATCTACATATGTGATGTGCATTTCATCATGGCATTTGACAAAATGTAAAGTTTATTGCTTATTTCGCGATTGGTGACGGTAATATGTTTTTATGACGTAAAGCACTTTGAATTGCCTCGTTGCTGAAATGTTTTGAGCATTTTTATTCAACTTTTGAGTCCTGAGCATTCATTTCCAACTCCTGCCTCAAATGTTTAGATGGATTTAGGTCTGAGCTCAGCTCTGGTTTCACATTAAAGCCATCCAACACATTTCTGTTTGTGTTTTATTTTTTCTTTAGCTCAGTCCATGCTCCTATCAACTCTGACCAGCTTCCACGTTTTGCATGCAGTCTTCCTCTTCTTTTCTCTCATTTTTGCTGTGACCCCTTCATACTTGCCACAGTTTCAAAATTGGACTTTTCTCTTCTTCTCTTTCAAAATGAGGTCACTTCTTCCAACTTTTCAGATCAGGACATATTCGTGGAGTGCACATCTAGTTAGCGTATTCTCTACACTTCTTCCTTAGTCCTTACTGGTTGCCCACCGATGTTCTCTATCAAACCTCTTCATAGACCGGCTGGCTGGACTTATACGAAGGACAATTAAATGTCCTCATGAGGATGTAAGTGCGAGATCGTGTGAGTGAAATCCGTCTCCTTTACAGGCTGTTTCCTGCATGTGAGCCCTTCCTCTGCCCTTTCCCTGTGAGCTGATGGCCTTGCTAAGAGCCCCCCTGCTGAGGTCTCCCTCTGCAGCTCTTTGTGTTTTGCGGCAATTGGAAGAGACCTCCTACTTTTAAAACACACACACACACATACACACACACACACACACACACACGAGAGCTCTCTCACTCTGCACTCTGTCCAGTCGCTCTCCCCTTTCCCGGCGTGCGCACACATTCTTTCATTTATATCTCACCAGATTTACTCCTTACGCAAAAGGAAGAGTCGCGAGATCCCTGCGCGACGTTATAAAATGGTCTCATTCCTAGAAAATCCAAACACATTTTCTGCACCAAATTTAAAGAATTCTTTAAAATAAACGCGTTCCTTTTGGTGCGACGCTTTCCCAACGTTTTCCTCTGTGTTGTCACGACTACAAAATGTAGCTTAAAAGAAAAATACTAAAAAAAAAAAATTAAGGTATGCTCTGTCTCCAGTGAGCTACTACAGCTGTCAAAATAACCCCGTTTTTTTTTTTGTTTGTTTGTTTCTTTTGAAGTAAATGATTCTGTTAAAAGCTTCTAAGTCGTTAGTATGTTGTAGAGTAGATATTTCTCTTGGTATTTTCATTTACTATATTCAGGTTAGTTTGGTTGAAGCTAATGAGGCTAGACCAAAGCAAACTTCTACCAAAATTAGAGCAACTTGTTAAAACTGTCACAGTGGCTCATATCAGCGTTACCAATTGAACAGTTACTTGACGTCACGTCTGCATGTGGGTATAATTTACACGGATGCTGGTCGTCATTTACACGGGAAATGCAAGTTATGATTTCAGGTTATTCTGTCTGAAACACTGAGATTTATCTTTGCAAACAAAAGACATTTGCCATGGAAACATTGTGTACAATCGTGTTTTTATTTTTTTATAAGTACCACTATATATTTCAACATACACAACACATATTCATACATTTTCAAGATGTTTGTTGAACTCCTTAAATGCCAGTCCTAGCAGTCAAAGTCCTTATTTGGCAGATTTTGTTTTGTCCCATTCCACATATGCAAATTTGGAAATATTTTTTCAAAAATGGCCATTGACTCTGGACTATTTTCACATTTCATGCAAAGTCATTTAAAAGTTGTTTAATTCCCATCCCGTATGCTTGGCAGATTAAATATTTTCACCTCGTTGGACAACGCATCATGAAAAATCTGAAACGATTTGAAGATCAACGAATGACAAAAAACAAACAAACAAACAAAAAAAAACTGCAATAGCAGTATACTCAGAAAAATGCATTATGAATGGGAGTCAGCGGCATTAAAATAATTACCTAAAAGAGGGAAAATACTGGACAAATTCACATTCAACCCCAAAATACTCAAACTGGCACATCAAAAGCTATGCAGAAATAAATCTGGGACAAGTATTGCGTCACAAAAAAACGAAGCAAACTTGAGGAATTTGACTTTCACTCCTTTTAGGAGGAGGAATTTCACTCGGCTCTGCCTGCTTTGCATTTTTACCTCAAACTATTTCAGGGAAACACATTTTACGACGACTCCAATTTAGAAAAAAAGAGCCGAGGTACTCAGCGCTGATAAATAGTTATAGCATTTCTCTAATGGTCCTCACTGCGGTGAAGTGGGCCACTTTTTGCTCTTAGACCACCCTTCATCAGATATTTAGAATACCAGAAATGATTACACAAAGCTGCTTTCAGGGGCGAGAATATTAACAATGAGTTATGATGAGCCGTGTGGGTTTTTTTTTAAACGTTTGCCCTGAGCCACGTCAGCCCAGCAGTGATGCAGCGGAGGTGCATTTTCTCCGGGGGCCATATTCTCTCTTTCTCCCCATCCACTCTCTTCTCCACTCTTCACCCTCTCCAATTAGGGAGGCTCCAGCTGTGTACCAGTCAGGATCAGAGGCTGCCTCTATTAGCCAAATCCATTTGTGTAGCGATTGAATCACTCCCCAATCTTCTCTTTTCGTCCCCCAGCCTCCCAAATATGAGCCATGTGTACACCCTCGCTTCACTAGTGCACCAACAACATGCAGGCAAACACCGCAGCCTTTTCTGTGACAGACTGGAGATGAAATAGAAACGGGGAAGACGTCTGTCCTGGGAAAACAGGAGGACAACCGAGGCCACCGTACAAATCTAATTAGACTATTTATATTGAGCTGATACTCTCTGGTATAAATTAAAAATGATTTGCTAATGAAACCGGATTCGTCTTTCTGAAGTTTACAGCCTTCAAAAATCCACCTGCCAACTTCACCTGTTTATGTATAAAATTCCTCTCAACATAAAAGACAGTTTTCCTCACAGACTAACAAAATAAAAAAAATAAAAAATCTGGTTAAAGGTGACCTTGTCTTCCCTGTGCTCTCTTGCATTCAACCAATAGGAACACAGAAACATAAAGAAGGGACTTACGGCACAAAGAAACTCTTAGCTTGAGTGGCTTCTGAATTCCTCCTTGTTCCTGCTATATTTCACCATTTACTCCAGAAGGTGGCACAATTGTGTAGGAACTGGACGAAGGCCAGCCTTGGACCACGGTGCCTTCAGTGCGCCGCAGACGGTGTGTAAACCAAGGACTTCATCCTCATGTGGTTGAATAAAACAGAGCAAGCTTGTTTGTTCAGTTTGTGGCAAGAGACTTCTTGACCCCGATAGGGTGATAAGTTGGCAAAATGTCACGGCCTGGAGCAAAGAATAGAAAAAAAAAGAAAAAATAAAAAAAAATCGGCTTCTTTTACAGTCATATTGTGTGATTCAAACCAAAGAAGGGTAAGTCTTTTGCTAATCCGTTCCCTTTTTTTTTTAAGAGTACTTTCCGGGCTTCCACTTGCTATCGTCGCATTTAGATTCTCTCTTCACACAATATCGGCGCTTTCTTTCTTCTGCTTGACCTTCTTAGGCTCCCGTAGCAGCTGCTATAACACCGGTTTGAAAAATGTCACAGCGGTTTACACAAACAGGAGTAATATAAACTATTTGCGTTGGATGGTTGTTTACATAGAAGCTGATGAATATTTACATGGGACACGGAGCGGGTTGGTGCCCCACCAAAGACCTTCCTCCCTGAAACAGACACCGAAGTGGAACGTGTAAAACTATCTAAGCTAATTCACGACGAATGTCAGCTCAGTTTGTTACAAGAAGAAAAAAAGAGTTATGATGTGATAAAATGCAGCCAATGGGTGGATGAATAAATCACCATGATGTTTTTGAGGATTTTCATTTGGACTTAGCTAACGCTAAGCTGTTGGCGTTAGCTACCATTACTAACCATCTTGCATGGAGTCGAGGCTGGTTCTTCCGAAAAAAAGACCAAGAGACCAAGACTGTATTTCTGTGTATTGTGGTGAACATTGGATATTTTAAGCAATTACTTTAGACATTGCTTTTTTGTCAAAGTATCAATGTTAGGAAGAAAAAACACATCCTGGAATGGTTCTGTAGCTCAGGTTGATGCATACATTTTAAGACTTAAAATGTATGCAAAATCAGGGTTTATCTGCCTAAAAACAAATAAAATCACATTAACAATATTTAGATCTTTGCTTCCAACTTTTACTTTAAGAAAACAGTTTCAAGTTTGTGGAGAAAAGGTCATGTTTTTTCTCACCGGCTGATCTCAAGTGGATCTGTAGTGCCATTTTAACCAGCAGCACACACAGTCAGTGCGTTAAGCAACAGTCTGTTAAAGATTTCGGTAACACTTTATTTGAAGGGGGTTGAATAAGACTGACATGACACTGTCATAAACATGACATAACACCTGTCATGAACATGAATAAGCCTTCATGAATATTTATGACTGTTGTCATAAAACGTCATTTGGTAAATTATGACACTTTTAATACAAAGTTGACATTATTCAAAATGTCTTTGTTATGACAACTTGACATTAACCAAGAAATCATTACTGATATAACTTTGTTATAAAAGTATTACTGATTGCACTTTAAAAATTAGGTAACTTTATGTTATTAAAGGTAAAGTTTAAACAGTAATGATTTCGTGGTTAATGTCAAGTTGTCATAAAGACATTTTGAATGTCAACTTTGAATTAAAAGTGTCATAATTTACCGAATGACGCTTTATGACAACAGTTATAAATATTCATGAAGACTTATTCATGTTTATGACAGTGTCATGTCAGTCTTATTCAACCCCCTTCAAATAAAGTGTTACCAAGATTTCTAACACAATTACCATTTTGATGTATGTCTTATGTCATCTTGATTTCTACTGGACTACTTTCCATCCAAGTGAAATCTTAAAAACACTGTCGTGTGTTTGTACTTATGTCACCCTTAACTCACAATTTTACTCTTTTCAAAACACACCGGCAGAAATATCATTGAAAACCGAGAATGTCCCAGCTGTCGGTTTCGCCTTCTGAAGTTCACCGCTGAGGCGTTTGAGCTGATTTTCACGACACGAGTTTAAGAAAAATGATTTGGGACTAAAAAAGAAAAAAAAAAAACTTGGCAATGTATTCATTTTTGTAGAAGCTGCTTGTGCTTCTACCCCTTCAGGAGACAATT
Organism: Poecilia latipinna; assembly: GCF_001443285.1. Classification (NCBI taxonomy): domain Eukaryota; kingdom Metazoa; phylum Chordata; class Actinopteri; order Cyprinodontiformes; family Poeciliidae; genus Poecilia; species Poecilia latipinna. The sequence continues at coordinate 80,945 of NW_015113703.1, read as the reverse complement.
GAGAGCTTCTTCTCATGGTTGTTGTTTATTATTTTGCCTGTAATTATGCTTTAGCTCACAGTTCAGAAACGCACAGCAGACAAGAAAGTGTCATAATAACCATTTGGGTGATTGCTGGATGCACTTAACTTAGGTTTTCATATTTAAATGCTTCTACGACGGCAGGTGAAAATGAAACTACTTAACTACTTAGTTATAACTAAGTAGAAAATCCATGCACTAAAAGAGACGGATTGTGTATAAAGTTTTATCTTTATACACCACCATTTAAGAAAGCTGGACTCCACTTCCTTAAAACAGTATCTTCTGATAAATAGCACTCTCACTGCCTGCTAACAAAGGAGTTAACATAATATTGTTCAGTGGAACTAGAAAAACTCTGTAAAAGTGAATTTAGGAGGGTGATAATATTAGCAATTGCAATTTTTAAAATTTAAATACATTGCATGTAATGTAATGTTCAGCAATGGTTTGAATCTAAGATCAATTATTTTCTCTAACAACAAATCTGACCTGAAGATTTTGATTAGCATTTAGCTGAATGTGTTGGTTTGGTTGAATGTTAGCCTTGTTTATGGTGTGCACTAGAGAATGGTGCACACAACCATTTCTATTTAGGTTGTGTTACGAATTGATATATTAACTTAGTGGAACTTGAGAACTGTCATAAACTTTGCGGAAAGTTTCTGTACTGGATCAGGATTTGAACATTTCCAGCATTAGCTAGCTTAGCGACAGCGCTAACTCTGGTCAAACTTTCCCGCCAGCTAGACTTCTTCATCCTGAGGCTGCCATGGATTTTAAAATGGATTTAAAAACATTTTTAAATGTTTATTAAGGTTTCTGTGACACTTTATGACTGAACAACAGGTCTGTTCTCTGAACCTGTACTTTTTGTTTGCACGCACAAATGACTACGGCCAGCTGGTATTGATTCATCCCAGCTTACGGATGATAATGTATGTTTAGAAGATGACTAATAAGATATTTTATACACATACTACCGTCTTGTTTTTATTAACTGGTGATCAAGCAGATGTTTTGTACTTCTGTTTGAATATTGAAATATAAATCGTCTGCCTGTTGTCCTTAAAGTCTTAAAACACAAAACATAACTTTGACTCTACTTATAATGATTGACAATATGGAGTTAAATGATCTGAACATTTAAGTTTAAGTAAATTTTAAAAATTCCATGAAATTTAACTAATTAATTCACTTTGAGCTGCTAAACTTACACAACTTTGGTTTAAAAGTATTAATTAAAATGTACGTAGACAAAACTTCTGCTAATTGTTGCCAAATATTTACATTTCTTTTACAGTTTTCTTTGGAGTCGTCTGCCCTGTTTATGATACTAATTCTTGTTATGGTGAATTTGTATCTATTAAAATATATTTTTAGACAAATAAAAATAAAATAAATAGATGTTATTTATTTTCTGAGATAAAAAGAAAGTTTCTTTTAGCATTTTTTTTTCCAACAATGAATGTTCAAGTTAATATTTTATCTTAAATTATATCCAACCTTTACGTTAGAATCAATTTGCAATTGAAGTCTGAACTAAAACAACCGTCTCATGTTTTCATTAATTACCTTTTTTTTTCTCTTTTTTTTAGCTTCTTTCATTTCCTTATGAAGTCCTCAGCAGGAATGTCAGGGATCTCCAAGGTCACATGTTCAGATCTCCATTCCCCTCCAACAAAGAAGAACTTTTGGCCGCCATCGCCGAACTTCGAATCAACTTAGTTTTGTCTTCTCCGTGGCTCATCACTCTCAAGATGGTAGTGCTGCTGATTGGGATTTGTATTTTCAAAGCCGGGGCGGGAAAGCGAGTGGGTGTTCGGGGGGCGTGTAGGTGTTTGGCGCGGAAAAAGACAATACAATTAAATGATTAATGCACAGCGGGCACACTGACAATTAAAACTATTATAGAAATTAAAATGGCATTATGTCACAGTGGAAAGCTGATGATACCCGTGCCGTCTTTTTAAAAGCAATTTTCATAATTTCAATAATTGAAATTACTGCATATTCATTCATTTACTGGGTGAGGAGGGCTAAGAGCGGCTACTAATGAAATGCAATCATTAGCATCCAAACAAAGTAATTGGGTAGTCTTTTATCCTTGGAGATAGGTGATAAGGCACAATCACCCCGTCACCCCCCTCCATCAAAACGCAAAAGCAAGTAATTAAAGTGCAGACAAAGATGAGGCCATCGCTGCGGCTGTGCTGTACACCACTGAAAACAGCCCTGATTGCCTTGATTAGGGACCTTACTGTACCCTCTGATTTTGTTTATGGATCCGCTCCCCATCTTTCAGGAAAAGAAGGCGTAGATGGGTGTGGGCTCTGGGTTTGTTTTGGATGTGGCTAATAAACCTGTTGGGAAATTCTTGGGGAATTTCGACGTGCACCGCGCTTCCCCCTCCACCCCCGCCCCCCGAGGACCCCACTTCCTCCCTGTGATGGAGCTAGAAAGCACAACTAAATCCACATTTAGCTCAGTTAGAGATCGGCTCCTTGTACATACTTAAGTTAATGGAAAACCGTGCTGCTGCGCGGGACAATTACCAACCTGCTCCGGAGGGCAGGGGAGTAAGAAACGGGAAGATGGGTGGAGGTGGAGAAGTGACTCGGAGAAGAAGAGAGAGGTTGAAGTGAGAGGGAGATGGGCACATGAAGAGTCTTGAGAAAAAGAGCTCCTTCTCGCTTGTCTCTCTAGTGGGGGACATGGTACGCTCTCTCTCTCTCTCTCTCTCTTCCTGGCCGGCTCCTCCGTGGTTTTTAGGGCGCGTCTTTGCACTGCGCACCCTCACTCCCCCCACTTCTTCCTCCACTATTTCCCCCTCCTAGGGGAGGGTCATTAGGCCCTCCTGGAGGCAAGTCAAGAATATAATGCGAAAGGGGCCACCTGCCAAAAAAAAAAAAAAAAGCGCAGTGGAACCTGTGCTGTCCTTCTCTGCTTCTACGTGTTGACCCAAAGACTCAGGAAGTTATACCCAGTGCCTTGTAAAAGTATTCCCACAGATTGAACTTTTACACACTTTGGCATATTCGATAATACAAAAAGATAAAAATGTATTGAGTTAATCATATTAAATAATGCGACAGCTTCAATTTATTAGACAGATCAGCAAAAAGCACAAGTTTTACTCTGCTGTCCTTAAGCAAAACTGAAATTGTCCTGTTTTTATCTTGTTTTGCTGTCATGAAAATAAGATTATTATAATTATTTTTGTAAATGAGATTATTAATTATTATTATTATTATTTTATCTCAGTAAGTTTTTTCGCTTTCTGGTTAAATAAAGTTTACCAACAAACAGGATTCAGTGCCACTGTTTGTCTCTGAAAATTACCTAATTAAGAAATGGTGTCTAAGTTGTCTAATCTCAAACTAGAAGAAGGTAATAATCAGAGGACACGGGGTCGACATTTATCGTATCGTTTATGATTCAGTGATAAAAGTTTGTCGTGATAAAAATTGTGATTTATCGCCGTCCCAAAGAAATTCCCGTACATGATGTTTAAAAACCTACACAACTGTCTGTATTGTCTGGATTTTTTTAATATATATAGTTTTCTCCATTTCTCTTAAAAAATATATTTTATATTCATGTATTTTAAGTGCAGTTATTGTGTGCAGCTTAGTGATGCAAATCACACTTTCTACGTGACTTATGTCCTAAAGAAGTGCATTACAAATGGGAATGTATTTAACGTATTTAACCACGTCGACGTGGTTAAATACCAATTTCTTTCCACACGACAAAGTGTTTAATAAAATTCCACATTCAAGTTTTGTATTGTAAACGGAATAATGTGAGAAAGGAGCATTGAGAGCTTATGGATTTGCGTCTTCGGTGGTCTGAGAGGAAGCTGATTTCTTGCCAGCATATATTAAAAAAAAAAAGGTTGATATGTGGTCACCTTCTCCTCCATCTCTGCTGAAACGGACAGACGGGAGGACGACAAAAGAGGCGAAGCAAAACCTCCTCCTCCTACATCCTTGGACTTCATGCCCACCATTTCATTTTGCGGCTCGGGAAAGTAGAGCTTTTCATCTCAAAAGATCAACAGATTTCTCTCCTTCACCCTTTTTCTCTCTCTCTCTATCTCTCTTTTTCCCATTTTCTTCCTCCACTCTTCACTCATTCGTACACCTTGGCAAATGGGAAAACTGTCCTTGGTTGGATTCTGTTTTTCAAAGGAATCAATTCTCGTTTGTGCACACTTGATCTAACCCTGTGACAGGCATTAAGTGTCTCCAGCCCGATACGGAGGCCTCGTGCTCTGTGTGCTGATGGACGCGGCCCATTATCACACGCACGCGCGCGCACACACACACACACACGTTCTTCACACACAAAAAAGTGCATTTGTTCACATGGTCATGCATGCGCAAATGTGGCTACAGGGACACAGGCGTGGATTAATAGACACATTGCACTGAATGCACATTTCACTTAAATATATGTAAGTTTATGCATGCAGGCGACACGGACTGAGTCGGTGTGACTGTGAAAGCTGTGCGTGGAAGACGTGTGCATCAGGGCCAGACCAGACGACCTCCACAGGAGATGTTAGAGGCCAGGAGAGAAACGCTCCAGTCTGGAGGCGTCTAAGCTGAGAGGGAAATCAGAAAATAGGTAATGAGATGAACACAGGAACAAAATCGAAGTTGGAAAACATGTTTACACCGAAAACGAAGCATAAAAATGTCAGATTATTTAAGGTTCTCCAAAGAATCTAAACCGATCTTAAAGGTAGACAAAAAAGTAAAAACAGCTGATCATATTCACAGATCGGCTGCATGAAGCTCGAACTCTCAGATTCACCGTTGATTTCAAGTTTCAGTGCTTTGAGGAGTTTTATTTTATAGTTTTCATATTTTAAATAAATTGTGAGCCGGTACAGCTGTTCCCACTGAGACACTAAACTGTTTGCACATTTTTTTTTTATATAAGATAGATTAAGTTCAAGCAGATTGGATGGAAGGTGATTGAAAACAACACCTTTCATTTTTTACTACAGATTGTCATGTGGATTTAGATCTGGACTTTGACTGGGCCATTCAAAGACATGAAGGTTGATGCTCCAGTCAGGTGGACACTATTCTCTTCTCAATTTTTCGTCCGATTTTGTCAAAGGTTTTTCACGACTTCACCCAACGACGATGTGAGCTTGATGTTTTTCCTCCACATACATTCAAATCTGATTCTAATGAAGTCAAATTTTGCAATTTAAAAAGATGCAACATCATCATCATCAGTGCAAGAGAAGGTAACCTTACTCCATGCAAAGCTCTAAATCTGAAGAAAGGAATGGAGCAGAAATCATTTTGATCATCTCACCTGACCTACATCTTGAAATTTTAAGTCTGATTTACTTGCATGAGGCGATAAAAAGGGTAAAGACGCAGTGCAGAGTATCTTAAAGGTTTCAACTATGCATTTGTTTTGTTTTGTTGTTTACTGCATGTTATCTATTTCTCCTCACCTTTCCAGGATTCCCAATGGACGCATTTGTCTCAAAGTGTTTGCAATGGTACGTTTTGTTGTGCCGGCGTGGGATGGGAACGAGCGCTGCCATGTGTTCTGCTCATGTCGGTGGAAAATGAGATCAAAGACCTCGACGCTGAATTTCACCAGGAGAAATCCTCACACGTCTGTCGTCACGGCCAAAGATTTCCACTGCAGCAGAAACGTTTCAGATCTCGGTTTGTGCTGACAAACCACATTGTTTTAGAGTTGGAGCACAGCGATGAAACTCTTATTAACACAAAGGAAATCCTTTTACCGAGACAAAAAAACCAATATATTACGTCAACAACTCACGCTCTTTGTGTTTGTGCTGCAGTCAAAAACGATCAGTTTGCAATCATATCAAGAGATCAGAGTTGTGAACAAATTGGATTTAGTGTTCATCCAGCTGAATAGTAAAACATTATAGATCTCTGATTTATTATTATATGTTAAATCGTTATTTGATTTGTTTATTGGAAGCATAAAAATATCTTCCTGTTGTCTGTTATGAGCCATGTCAGGCACAGAGGTGACGTCACACTGTGTGCGAAGAAAAGGCGAGTCTAATAATACGCAGATATTACAAATTATTTAATCATTTTAAAACACTTAGCTTAAAGTGACCGGCTGATTTCTCAGTGAATTTCTATTTGTACCCAGAATGGCTGAAGGCCTCCATTTTGTTAACCAGCAAAAAATCATTGAAGAGAAAAATCTTGCCGCTCAAGAACATATTCTTAAACCAGCAGATTGCATTTTTCTTCCCAGGCTGCCATGGATCCCAGGTAACATATAAATATAATGTCTGATGTAGTTTAAGGGAAGCCGCTAATCAGAATCTCACTGTATAACTTTAGCGACTACATTACACGGTAACAGATTAACCATTTCCCCCCCCCCAAAAAAAACAAAAAACAAAACCCCACAATGTGGATATTTAAAACCTGTTCCCATAGTTTGTCTGTTCCCTACCTGCCTTTTTCAATATTCTTTAATTGTCTGTGATTTCTCCCTTGTTGGCGTGTCACAAAGCTGCAAAAAAAAAAAAAAAAAAAAACACGGCGAGTGTTGAAAAGAGAGAGAGAGAGTGAAGAGAGGCAAAGAAAGAGAAATTGGAGACGGAAGAATGTGTTTGATTAGAGCAAGTTTGCTCAATCTTGAGTTCGCTATTGTGTTTCTGGCGGATGTGTGAATGTTACACCGACCAGAAAGGCTAAGAAAAGACGGGCATGGGAAACATGCACACTGACATTTCTTAATCAAATATGGCAATCAGGGGGCCAACCGACAGCATACCATTTGCAATCCCTTTTAATTCATAATCAAAAGCTGAGCAAATGAGGGAGAAATTGAGAAAGAAAGAGAGAAGAGGGGGAGGCGGGAGGAAGGGGGTGGGTGGGGGAGAGTGAGGGAGAAGGAAGGAGAGGGAGAGAGATGCAGGTCATTACATCTCTTTTTACTGGCCCGATGAGAGCAATGTAGAATTAATCAGAGGCCATTAGGCTGTATTTACTTACCACGGCAGGGGCTCTGATCTCTCTCCCTCTTTCTCAGGAAACGAACCCTGATATGATCCCACTCTGCTCCGGCCCTGTAGTAGAAGATGGAGCGGGACTAAGAATAAGGGTATAACGAGAACGAACCACACAGCTCTCTGTGTGTGTGTGTGTGTGTGAGATAAGAGAGAGTGCATGCGATCTGGGACATTATGCTGCATCATGTGGGTGTTGTATGTGCCGAGGAGGTAGCTGCGGCGAGGAGAGGAGCTGGAGAGGGATGCTCTTAAATCAGAGTGTGTAATCCCCCGTGGGGTCAGCCTGTGGCCTCTGATGTTGACTCACAACTCAGGCTATCACACATCTCTCTCCCTTTCTCTCCTAATGCACTGCTGCCATTACTCACCCGGGTCACCGAAATCCCCGGAGTAATGGGGATGTGGCTGCGGCATCAACTTAGCACAATCTCAGGAAAATGGAGATCAAACATCTCGAGAAGAGTGCTTTTTCTTTTTTCTTTTTTTTTGTGGTCTGACTTACACATTTTTTTCATCCTTAATAAATATCTTAAAGATATTGACCTAATTTGGTATGTTAGTTGTTTTTTTCCCCCTTTCTTTAAGACCTGAAGAAATGAACAGCCTGCAAAAATATTTGTCAAAAATCTTAACACAACTGTTTGTGGGTTAAATGTAAAAGGATCTTAAATTAAAATGAAAACATCCAGATTCTCCTTTTGAATGAAGTATTGTTGTCTTGGTAACAAAAGGCCTGATAATATTCAGTTAAGTTTACAGCTGATGAAATCAAGTCAAGTTCATTTGGACAGCACATTTTAGCAACAAAGCATGTCAAAGTGCTTTGCGCTATAAAAACAAAATATACTCACCAAGCAATAAACATGACATTTTGTCAAAACCATCCTTACACTGGCTCAGAGAATAGACTTTAATTAGTCACTTAACAGGTTAGCTACAAAATAAATTAGTCTTCAGAAGTTGATTCAAATTACATCTAAGCTTCTAGCAATCACCCTTTCTGTGTAAGAGCTTTGTTATGCAATTCCTGATTCATTGGAAATAAAATATAATGTCTACAGCACCTTAAAAGCAGGAAATGCCACTTGAACGTATTCACATTTAGTGAAACACATCAGACAGATCAGGGTAAAGTCGATCAATGCAACATCTGAAAATGCAAAGAGGGAACTTCTTGAAAATGGAACGGCCAAATCTGCCAAGAACGCCTAAACGAATTGACGCGTTGATCAGAGAAGCAGCAGGAAGTCCTGCGGCGACGCTGGAGGAGCTGCAGCGCTCCACAGCTCAGGTGAGAGACGCCGCTGAGAGGAGATATCGGCTCAGGACTCCGCAAATCTGATCTCAAATCTGGAAGAACGCTAAGTCATTGTTGACAAACAGTTATTAAAAAGCAATTTAGGGACGAAAGGAAAAGGTGAGGAAGGCGTTCCTGTCAGATGAACCTTTAGGTCTGTATGCAAATCTCTGTGTAGTGGAAAACTAACAATCATGTCAGCCTGGACGCCCCACATCCAGTTAAACACGGGTGTGGCAGCACGATGCTGCAGGGATGCTTTTCTTCAGCAGTGTCAGGAGAGCTGGTCAGAAATATTTGGAAAATGAGTGGAGCTAAGTATAGGATAATTCCAGTAAAAGGCCAGAAAGATGCTACAAAACAGATGTATTGAAATGGCCCAGTTAAAGTCCAAACTGAAGTCCAGGAGGTAATCTATGCAAAACTTGATCTGTTTCCATCCCACCAATCGGTCTGATCTTAAAAGTAGAATGATCAAAGTTGGTAGGTGAATTGAAAGATTTGCAGCTGTAATTATGAGTCTCTGCAGCCCAATTTCCAACTTCGTGAATCACTCTACGGCCTCCCAACCTTTATGCTTTAATTCACATTATATCACACAAAACAACTGCTAAACGCACAGAAGTTTGTGGACATAAAGAGAAATGCTTCTGCCAGGAACTGCGTGAAGCCCAAATCTTTCAAAACTGCACCGAGAATCTATTTTTGTCCAGCTTATTTTATTTTTAGAGAGAGAGAGAAAAAAAACACGTCTTCTAAAAGTTCCTAGTGAAGTTATTCGGACAAGAGTAAAACACAAGTTATGCTTATAAGTGTGAAACACAAGCACAATCTGGAAAACAAACTCCACCTGCGATGTGAATACAAAGCGAAAGAATATTCTACGTTTAAATATCACAAATGACATGCATGGTGTTGAAAACAATCAGCTCTGACAAAGCATTTCCCACCAGCTACTCTCACAGAGCGTGATTTCAAACGACTCGCTTAAATAAGTCGGTGTCGTCTGGTTGCATTTCATCCGTCTAATCAGTCCTTGGCTTTTCTCCGTCATGGACACATTTAATAGCCTCTCAGTGTCTGTTTAGTTATGGAGTTATGTTGTTATGTCTCCCGTAAGTCAATGTATTCACCGAGAGGTCAACCTTTCATGGATTGGATTGTAAGTTAGAAAAGTTAACAGTCTCGTCCATATGAAATCGGTCTCAGTGTTTGCAGAGCGCACAATGATGCAAATTATAAAATAATCCAGTATTTACATGGAAACCAGACAGATATCCCCTCGCGTTTCCCTCTAACAATGCAGCTTTCCTCCCTTCCTTTGTACCCACCTGTCACTCAGCTATCGGACCGTCTGTCTCTTATCCCTGAATGTCAAGTGACGTTCAGCGGGGTTGCTTGTTCTGCTCTGTAAATACGACGGACGAGGCCTTTGACGGAGAAATGGGATGATGTGGAGGCGTGCAGAGGTGTGCATGTGTTTGTGTGCGTTTGGGAACATAAAAGCTGCGAATTGTACAGCGAGATGAGGTCGATGCGAACGCTGCAGACACTGAAAACCCTCCTTTAGCCGTCAGTGTAGGTAAGGAGTTGCTAAGTTGTTCTGATGTGTTTGCAAGCAGTAAGGAAGAGTAAACGTTGCTACAATACATAAACTAGTAAAGATATTCAAAGATGACCATGACTTTAAACCTGAGTAATACACCTAAAAAAATATGTGACGTGATAAAGGAAAATCTACAATCTCCTTGTAATTTACAGCAAAACACTGACTAGTGGTCACTACAGTGGGCAGCTATCTAAAAGTCATCATCTTGTGGATTTTTAAGTTGTAAATGGTCAGAGACCACTGAAGTGGACACTAATGCATCATAAAATACACTATCAACTACTGGCCATCAGCTGCAAATGCAAGAAATTATTTTTGTTAAATCCAATATGGCCGACAGACAAAAAAAGCATGCCGACTGACCCGGTCCCTCCTTCTACTGTAGACGACTCTTGCAGGTAAAGAAATGATCAGATAACCCATAAAGAACAATACTACTGATGTATTTTTCAAATAAGAACTTTGTATTTGGACAAAATACAATTGATCACCTAAAAAAAAAAAAAAAGTGTAAATTTTTTTCCTTTTTTTTACTCCTCAAGAAAATAAAAAAACGAAAAATATCCTGACACAAAAGATTATAATTCATACATGAAAGGGTTAAAAAAATTGCTATACAATTTTTCTGAATATTGCAAAATTTTGTGCATTTATAAGGATTAAAGTAACTAACATTCAAAAAAGAGAGAACGACTCTTTGCTGTAAATGAATAGAGGTTTTACCTTTATTTTGTTTTTTTTTAACAAACCATCCATCCGTCGTCTATAACCGCTCGTCCATGTAGTTTGTCCATCTTTACCCGTTGTTAGGTGGGATATGTTTGTTACTGAAAAGGAGACATTAAATCACATTTCTAGCTTTTACGTTTGTGTAGTGTTGTTTGGACCGCTTTTGCTTCTGTCGATTAAATATTTAATTGGTTGAATTATCCTGGAATTTGTTTCTAGTGGCTTTTATTTTACAGTAACGTGAAACAGGAAGTGGGCAGAGAGACAGGACTGAAGACACGCGTAAAGGGAACCGAGGACGGGAGTTGAGCTCCGGACGGCCATGTTGAGGCCTGTCGCCTCTCCGTGCACCGTGCAACGCTCCTGCTTTTTGTTGTTTAAGCTTTTACCTACCAACCTTTTCTAGCACCCAAATCGCCAGAATTTTCCTGTTTTTAAACATCAGGATTTAAAAAAAAAGAAAAGAGAACTGGTAAAAGTGGATTATTTCTGGAAATGTAATTTATCACATGAATTGATATTTTTTGCTCAAGTCGAAGTTGTTAGTTTCTGGAGTTGTGACAGGGGGAGCCATGTTAGTTTTCTTAAACAAATAGAGACACAAAATATATGGAGAATTTAAGGAGTTCAACTTTGATCAACAGGCCGTTTACCAATGACTCAACAAACCACAACAAAACAAACAACAACAAAAACAAATGTAAGGTTTTAAACTGACATTTTAAACGGTGAATGAAATCCTTTTTATTTAGTCGATTTTTTAAAATGCACGAGTAATAAGTTGCGTGCAATTCTACAGGTCAGAGAAATGAGCAGATTTTGTTAATGAATCTCCAAACATTTATCATTAAAACCTGTCCCAGTTACGCTGCTTCAATGGCGTCAATGCCTTGTATTGATTTATAGACTCCAAGGTAATTAATGACGCGTGTCGTTGGTTGCGATTCTTTCAAAGGGAAAAGAAAAGCAGCACACCTTTTAATCAATCTTTACAGACACACCAACAAATAGTGACTTTCTACAATCACACAAACATTAAACTGTACTCTAACATCCCATAATTGCACATTTAGCCTAATAAATTATAGGGTTCAAACAACTATTTCACCCCGGAATAATTACAGGAATCAATTCATGGTAAAGTCTCAATTTTAAGGAAAGAGGGTAGTTTAAATTAGTTTTACCACTTCAGCTCCTGAAATTGCAACTTCAGGGTCAGGTTTTGGGGTTTCACCTCAGTTTATTCGTCACATGAAACGGCACATCAAAGCCTCTGGCCCTGACCGGCCGCGCCGTTACGGCACAAACCTTTTTTTTTTTTAAAACAACTGATAGGGAGACAAAGGAGGCTGCAGCATACTTTCTTTGGGCGATATGAGCAAACAGTTAATGGCGTTTGCTTAAGATTAACAGGCCTCCCCACCAAAGGAGCCCAGTGCGTTAGAAAGAGAAAGAGCAAGCAGAGAGGAGAAACACGGGGAAGAACAAAAGGAGAGGTTATTTAACACTCAGATCATGATAGTCCACATTGTGGCTGGTCTGTTTGTTGGGTGTGACTGAGGAGTGGAGGAATGTTGTGTTTAGAAGTGAATAATTTGCTCAGGCTCTGAATGACACACACACAGGTACAAATCCACCTGCACACAAGGACAGATGGAAACGACAACTAAAAACAAGTGGTTTAAGTGGAATAAAACAGAACAGATCAATAAACATTAAGAACTTTTTTGAGAGTTTAACATTAAGAAGAGGTCTTTCTACAAACAGAAAACATCAACTCTCCACGTTTGCTTGTAGCGATGGCTCTCCAACAAAAAGGTTAAGTAAAGTTTCGTCATTTCTACCAGGTCAACTTCAGCGCTCTGCAGAAGTTTTAACGTGCCTCATAATATGTTCATGCGCAGCTTCAAAATAAGCTAAATTTGTTTGATCAAAAGTTCGCAGGGTTTTCTAAAAGTGAACTTTGCTGCTTTTTCACTCATTCCCAGTCTTTGTGTTGTCTGCTTAAAAATGAGACAACTGATCAGGTAGGTCAAGGAGAAATCAAATAACAGCAGATAAGACAGAAAAACCAACAAAAAAGACAGACTTGTGTCTTTTAGGAAGAAAAGAAGATGACTCAGACAACCACCATGAACCATCATCTGCATCTCCAGCAGGTCTCCAACCGGCCGGGTCCACAGCTTATTTTAAGTCCACGTTAATCTAAGGCTCACCTGTGAGAGAGTGACCTGAACACAGAGCAGCAGCGTGCTGTCGCAGCACTAACCGCTTGCAGAAGACTTGCTCAAACGCTAGTGACCAAGTTCTGTCCACACATATTCACCGCAACTGAAACCTCAAAGACTCTGAGCCTAATTAGCAGTGAGTAAAACCAAAACAGAAACGGTAAGCTAACATTAGCCTAGCATTTCAGCAAACATCTCCCTGTGCAAAGATCCTCAGCTTTTACAGAAGATGTTTTGTAGCTGCGTCATGAAATAAATAAAAGTTAGGTGAATAGCTGATAATACCAAGTTGGAGAATTAGGTCATCCTTCAAAAACTCAGTTAACCCTGGATCAGAAAAGACTCTTAGATGTGTTGTTTCTTCACTTTTATACTGTGTGCTACTTTCTTTTTAGCAAAAATAAAGAAAAAACCCTGAGTTGATTGCAGTAAAGCAGCTTTTCTACTGAAATGTTACACAATACATGTTCAAGAATGTGTTAGCTTAATCGAACATTGAACTCTGAACCTACAGAAAATAGAAAATGTGGTTGAAAAGACAAACAAAATTTGACGTTCTATTGTTTACTTGTGCATAAGGATTGGTTTATTTGCTTTCTTTATTCTCGTGTGCAAAGAAACACTATTTGCGATTGTTAATGCAGTTTAATTTTGAAAAATATAACATCGCCAAAATATAACATCAAAGCTATTTTGCAGTAGAGAAGTATTTTTGGCAAAAAGAGCCATTTCTTTTGCTTGTAATTTGTAAGCAAATATAATAAAAAGGACCTGCTGGGTGGTTTTTCAGCCCTTCAACCTCAATTAAAAAGAAACTAATTTGAACCTTTAAACATAAATTTGAAAAGTTCAATCTACTTTATACCAGTTTTTCTTTGTTGCTATTATATCTTAAAGAAAAAATATGGATAACTTAAAAAAGTATTTCTGGTTGGAGGCACGCTGTAGGAAAGTCATGGTACCACTGTGTGTTTAAACTATTTGCATCTAATTGTTGTGTCTGTAGCTTTATCATGAAATAGCTAAACCATACTTCACCAGCTATGTCTAAAACGTTTAGACATTGTAAACAACAAAGATGAAGAACTGACACTTCAGTTAATATTTGACGAATAAATGTTTGTTGTTACTTGGATTCCTGTTATTTTCCACATATCTGTGGTTTTGATGCCGACTGAGTAATAATACACTTCCCAATTTCCTTATTTTTATGGAACTCAACGCGTAATGCGGCAGAAGTCTCCGAACTTTGGTCAGTTAGGCTCATTTCTGTCATATCCGACAGGCGTGGTTGGATTGTTAAACTTTACTCTCCAGACAGACCTTTAAAGCACTAAAGTTCACTCTCTAATCAGCGCTCCCCCCCCTCGACTCTAGCAAACACAGCCAGACGGCTGCCTCCGCCACACAGATGCAGACTGCAGCCGTACTGTAAAAAAAAAAATAAGGCACCCCGACAACTGCAGCTGATTCCTCCGGGAACGTGTAATTTTCTCATTTAGCTCACAAGCGTTTGGCCCGACACCAATTAGCACAGGGCCCTGACCCCAGACGTCTGTACCATGAGGCGCGGCGCTGAGTGATGTGCCACGTGGCACGCCTCAATCAGCCCGCGCGCTTCTTCTTTTCTGTTTTGCTCCCATTAAATCATCGCCATATACATAATTCATACACCTCAGATTTGGCGGTTTATTATAAGCTATCTCTGAGAGTGGGAGTATGATTATATGTCAGCTTGAACTCTTTTTGAGGCATCTACATAACATCTTTCAAGAACTCCTTTTTTTTTTTTTTACACGGTCACAGCGATTGTTACCATGCTTGTATAAAACATGATTGTACGACTTATAATTTCACTACTGACCATTAAGGTCTCTTCAAATTTACCAGAGCATGTTGGTGTGTTCCTCCTGCTCTTGACAGATTCAAAATCTTTTGTTTTTGTCATGTTATGCAATACCAAATCTTACCATAGGGGGGTGGGGTCACACCAAAGTGTTACTGCTGTCACTCATGCCCTCTTAATGGGAGAGAGCCTTGAAAGTCAATGAGGAGGGTGTAATTGGTTTTTAGGGTTATCTAAATATAATACTCAGAGAACATCGAGGAGACGGAAATGACTCGTATTAAAATATTAAAGCGTCCTTGTCCGACTTAGTCTGCTCAGGCTAACAGCTATGACACGAGTGCACAAACTAACATTCCACAAAGTACAAATTTTTTTCTTAATAATCTGTTTTAGCTTGTTTTGCTTGATTTCCCTCCGTATTTATCTTGAAACATCTGCTTAGGTTTTACGCCGACGGCGCGCCGGCGCCGATGTTTGCGGCAGACGCTTGCACGCCATTTGCAACTGAAAACATCCATGCGTGAGTTTGTGCATGGGTCCATTTGCACGTGTGCACATGTCTCTCCTCCTTGACGTTGTCTGTGCACCCCACCAGGCAGCTCTTGGCCTCCTCCTTTCTTTGCTAAGAAACCATCCATTCTGTGTGAGTAATCAGAGCTGTGCCTCCAGGAGCCCAGCCAAGCCTCTCATCCTTGGGCTGCTCAAGAGCTGCTTTAATTAACCATCATACCACAGATGGGATCGATTTTTTTCCCTCTTTTTTTCCCTCCCTCCCTACAACCCTCCCTCTGCCTCCTCCAGCTCCTCTATCTCCCTCTTTCTCTGTGCCTCCTCCCTCTCTTGCCTTCTATCTCCGCTGCTGCCTCTCTACCATACACAACTCCCGTAATTGCGCTGGAACGGTGCCAGCCGCCGAGTCGGGGCCCCAGACTCCAGGCCTCTCCTTCTGTTCTCCTCCTCAGACCCTGGCCTCACCTGCTCAATACCTTATTAGTGTCAGAATCTGTAGAGAGTCATTGCGGATTAAATAAAGAGATGTGAGATTGATTTCTGCCCCTGCAGATAAAATTGAAGTTTCCTTTTCTGTGCGTGTGTGTGTGTGAGGGAGACAAGAGAAAGCAGGAAATATTTTTTTCCTAAAAGTGAAAAAAAAAAAAGTGGGTATTTAGAGTTTCACCTTGAAGGAAGACACTGAATGCATGTGCATGCTGTTTGTTTTGTGCATTACGCTTCTCTAGCATGTATGAGGGTTTTTGAAACGAGGGTTTGCTAATTTGCTATTGGAAGACCCACTTGAGCCTGTGCCTCTCACACAACAAATTAATCCCCACTCTTGCCTTTACCTTCATTGGTTTTCATGCGGCGACTACAGAGGCACCCGGGAGCCCCGATGTTCCTCTGTGACACGTTGGATTTCAGAGAGGGCTTCTCCATCCACACTCAAAAAAAAAAAAAAAAAAAAAAGAAACATGTGGCGCTCCTCTCTTTTCCTTCCCCCCACAGAATTTAAAACGTCCAATCTCTAATCTGCGGCTGTAAAGGCGAGCAGAAATTACCTGCTATGGCAATACGTTCATTGATTATTCATGGCTAAGGGATGGCTCTATGTGTGTCAACGAGGGCTCAGAAGCAGCCAGTTGGGAGAGAGATTAACATTTATTTTAGAGGTGGGTGAGGAGTCTGTATTAGAGGAGGGGGTGGAAGCAGGTGAATTTTGCGCGCGCGCGCTCGTGTGTGTGTGTGTGTGTGTGTAGCTGACGTTGGGGCTGGAGGGAAGTGGAGGGCTGTCTCCTCAGGATTGTGCCGTAATCACAGGCCTCCGTCTACATGGCACATCTCAAGAGTGGTGTCAGCTGGGCTCTTCTCTGTTTGCTAATAGCAGGGGGTCAGGCCTTACTCACAAAGAGGTGCGTTTGATCCCCAGGTACGGGCCACAGAGGGGAGGAGATGACACTACAGAATGCTAACAGGTCGTTCAACGTGCTTATTTTTCCTCGCTGCGTCTCTGCCCTTCACCTCCAAATTATCTCTGTTTTCTGCAAATAAATTAAAGCGTTACACACACAAAAAAACGTAACATTGTAGTGAATACGAGGCATTAGGATAATTAAAATTCTGAGTAATAATTAATATTCACTTGTGGGATCTCATAATACTGTGAAAATTGGCTAGAGGGTCCACAGACCCCAGGAGCATTAGTTTTTCAGTGTAGCAATGTTTCATGTCTTGTTCTTGCTGTAATAAAAGTAAAATAAACAAGTTAAAATGTCCCGATAATTGCAATTCTCGTCAAGTAAGTTTCTGCCATTAAATAATAGCATTGTAAGGTATTACTCACTATGACCCGAGATTTGAAGGCAAGTTCTTATAACTTCAAATCATTGATTTATGTATGAGGCTCTTATTTTCAAGAGAAAGTCATTTTTGAGTTGTCCTGAAATCAATAGGCAGAGCTCACTAATAAAGATGCCTTCAGGATGACCAAGAGCAGTGGATGACATAAGCATGGAAGAAGCATTTTTAAATTACTCATTTAGCACACTGCGAAAGCACAAAATGTTACCAAGTATTTTTATTCTAGTTTCCGGTGCAAATATCTTAGTAAGCTTGAAAAAAGACAAATCTTACAATTAAGACAGGAAGATAATTAGGAGCTTGTTTTAAGTCAACAATCAGGGCCGTGCAGAGACCACNCTCATACTTATCCTGTGGTTTTCATGTTGACAGAGCAAGAGCTTTGGCCACACATAAAACATGCGTTCTGCCAATTCAATAAATGAGAAATTGCATCACTCTCCTGAGCTAGAGTTGGGGTAAACATACAAGCTGAAAGTTTTAAAAAGTCTATGCAAGACAAATGTTTTCAGCACATTCAACCTGAAACACAATGGAACATGCTGAATGCCAAGTAGTGTAAATATTCAAGCAAGCGACAGCCAGTGTTGCCAGATCTTGCGAGAGAAACAAGATCTGGCAAGTGGACTTGGCAAAGCTGGCAACAGCCTATCTGACATGGTGTTTAAAAGAAAAATAAGATTATCCATATGTTGGCTAGTTAAATGTTTATTTTAAGCTAGCAGAGTTGGACTGAAATGCTATGCAGAGTGCTATTTATTGTTGGATTTTTTGGGAATTTTTCTAACCCATCAATGACCTTTTTAATAGTTACATTTTCATCCATAAATCCATATTTCTCCTGATCAGTGCTTCCGAATTCATATTTGACTCATTTTCACTTCATGTGGCTGAAAATGTTAATTCAGTGAAGCAAATTTGGCTCTAAAACCAGGTCTCTGAAGCACAGCTGCGAACATATTCATTGGGTTC
This sequence comes from Poecilia latipinna, assembly GCF_001443285.1. Lineage (NCBI taxonomy): Eukaryota > Metazoa > Chordata > Actinopteri > Cyprinodontiformes > Poeciliidae > Poecilia > Poecilia latipinna. The sequence goes on along the minus strand of NW_015113703.1, from coordinate 62,843 downwards.
CTCTTCTCTTGTGATACAGCCTGTTATTGATTATGGCAAACACATCAGCTCCTTCATAAATCGAGCTAGATTTACTCTTTATTGTTACAGACAATGCTCCTTGGAAGTTGGGTCTTCGCCTAATTGATGTTGTGGAAGATGAGCTCAATTGGATGAGTTATTAGGCCTATTACCAGGGTTTTTATTAAAACACCCCCCTCCTCCTTCCCAATCCATCCAAAAGGGAAAAATAATAATAATAAAAAGAGGTTGGAATATTTCCCTGCCAGAATAACAGTCGACCCAATTGGTAAAAGGACGATAATATATGTGCGAGATTGATCAGTGAGTGGCGACCCCATTATCTCCTGAGATGTTAATTACACCTCGCTCAGCTTGCATGTCAAAAGGCACATAATTGAAGAAGGTAAAAGATGTGGCACACTTTATTTATGTTCACACTTGCCGCTTGAAGATTTGCTCTTTCTGGAACGTCCCCTCTCCCCGTTTCTCCACGTTGTTCTCCTCCTGCTTCATTATCGCCGTATTTATTGTTGGGTAATATCGCGTTATCATGGTTGATCATCTTCCGATTTATTATTATGCCCAGCTGTCAAAGTAATGAATGTTTTGTTCTCTGTCTATGCCCACGGTTCTGCATGGTGGGTCTTCAAAATCCTAAAAGGATTAAATGAAAGCACCTGCAGTTAACTGTGATGCTAAGATCTTTTCTTTTAAAAAGGAGCTTTTTGTTTGTGCGAGTAGTTCAGGTGTCTTACACGAGCATTCATGCTCTTTGAACTTTTTCACATTGTGTTACAGTGTAACCTCCAGCCTTATTTTGAATACAGGTGATATTGCAATGCAAAGCAACACGTATTTTGAAGTGGAGGGAAAATATATATATATTTTTTTATTATTTTTAAAATAAACCTAGAAAGAAGTGCACATTTTTGATTTGCTCACCTTACTCTGATGCCACTAAATACAATCCACTGTGTCCAGTTGCCTTCAGAAGTCTTGATTTGCATTACAACTGCTGTGAGTGGCAGAATCCTGCTGTAGGGATGCTTTGCCTCAACAGGGAAGCAGAAAAATAGCTGGACATGAATACTTAAGAAAATTGTAGTGTGAACTGGGCTTTATTTGAGACACATAAGAATAAGAAAAAAGAGACACCCACAAATTATCATTTTTAAATAAGTATTGACTCCTGGGGGCTCAAAACTAGGAATGCTCAGATTTTTCCACTACCGATATCTGAGGTTGAGTATCGGCCGATACTGGTCCGATACAAACAGTGCCGAAGCTTTTCTATTTTTTTTAAACAAAGATATAAATGTACTGAATCACAAATTTGATAACTGTCCACCAGTACATCACACTTAAGTACACCACTAGCTTCACAAGCTTGGTCAACCATGTAAAAACAACTTTAATTAGTTCAGTCAGTTCAATCAGGAGTATAACAGCCAATGTAAAATAAACTCAAAGTGACTAAAACAATAAGTTGGTTAAACATGTAAAAAATAAACTGCAACAGACCTTTCAATTGGTTCAGAAATTGCAATTAGGAATTTTAATAAAATAAATAATAAAGCATGGTGTCCCTTCAGGGTACCACACATAGAATTAGACTGAATAGATCTGCTCTCTCGAATCGGGCATATTGTCATGATACTTGATCTAGAATTTTTTAAATATTGGGACCAATACAGAAATTAATTTTGGATTGGTGCATTCCTACTACACTTTTCAGAATTTTTAAAATAATTGTGGAAAATGTTGCAGCATTTTGCTTCCTCTTTACAATTCTGTGCAACTTTGTGTTGCACAGAACACAAAATGCCTATGAAATAACTTTGTGGTTTGTGGTTATAATTGTGAGAAAGTCTATGTATTTCTGCAAGACAGCAGCTTGATTTTATTTAGAAATGACCTGATCATTTCCAAATGGAAGAACTTGTATGTTGATCTCTTCACTTTTGTTTTGCAGTGAACACAGGCACCTTTTTATGCACACTGATCTACTTTTTTTTTTTGGTGATGAGGTGTAGTGTCTTCAGCAGCTCAAGTTGTGTCATAAAAGCATCCACCATGGACTAAAAAGCCATCGTCTGCGAGGTCCCCACCGAGACACTCCAAGGGAAGAGAAAGCTTGCAAAAGACTCTTCTTCCTTTCTTTTTTTAAAATGTTGTTTGTGTTGAACGCTTGTTCTCTTTCTCCGCCCCCCTGCCACCTGACACGCACCATGTCTGTAAACTTCCTATTGACAGAGTTTACGCCTGAGGGGACATTTTGTACTTTAAAAAGGAACAAAAAAAATCTTGTTTGTCATTTTGTGTGCTGATAGAGATAGCGTCATAACTTGTTTCCTGTGGTTTCTTCTGATGTCTCGACATGCTGCAATTTGAGTCTCGTCTGTACTCCCCGAAGTCATGTGCGCATAAACACGCATGCACGCACAGACAGCGCATGCACACACACACATTCACTCACACACACATTCACACACACAATCTGCTCTGCGCGTCCCCTTAAGCGGCTGTTGGTCATTAGTCCTAAAGGACAGATGGACAGCATCTTTCTGAATGATTTAGTGCATCACCTGGTGGACAATGGTAAGAAGAGCACAGCATAACGGGGAAACTGCATTCAAAACCTCAACCTTGTTCAGTTTGATGAACCTTTGCCCCCTTTATTGAAAAGAGGCAGAAAATAGAATTTAATATTTTAACTCCTTTCTTGGAATTTTCTTCCTAATAGGAAATTAAATTTAAATTGAAGTTTTGTTTTAACTTCTTCATTTCTCCTGATCAGCATCTAAAGTCATCGTCGGTCGTTTTAAACGTCACTGAACATAGGTTCCACATCTTAACTGCTTTTATGTATTAGAGAGAGGGAGAGTAAGCAATTTTTTTATTTATTTATTTTTTACTGTGACTGTGCAGCCTTATCTGTGCTCCAGGCCTGCGCTTTAATGGGCCTTATTGATCTAAACAACATCAGGGGGTTGCGGTGATGTTACTAAGGCAGAGATAACTTCTTTGTAATTCCACTCCAACAATATATTAGCCTTTTATTGGTCTAAATAACTTTGGCTTTTAGACAGTAATGCACCAGTAAGTCAAAGCGGCTCTTCATGTCGGCAGGATCTTTATAAAGCATTTCCTCTGGACATCCTGCTGCGGAGGGAGTGAAAAACGACGAGTTAAAAGGCATGCCGGGAAGTTTCTGTGTTGCTGCTGTAAATTATATCTCTTTTTTCTTTTTTGTGGATGTATGAATAAAGGTAGGAGAGGTTTGTGAACAGGAAAGGGTGGAGGTGGCAGGGATTGGTTTCTACTTGCATGTTTCTGCTATTTCATGCGTGATAATATGAATCAACCTTCAGGTACTGCATGTAGTTAGTGGCATGTCACTGTAGTTTTAACACAGTGCTACTTATGTACAAATCAGTTTGTTACTTTAGTGTAACAAAGTATTGCACAGGATGAAGTTAGAAAGCGCAGTTACTTTTCTTTCTGTGGCTATTCATTCAGACTAATATGAATCAATTCATCTTCATAGTTCACCAACCTAACATTCTGAGCTAAGTTCTCAACATTGATCATATTTTATCTGAAATGAAGTATAAAATTGCCATCATTCACCATTTATGTTAGCAATCATGTGCTTGCACATTATTTTCTATGTAGTCTCTACTAGCTTATTTATGTGCTTTCTCTTTCATTCCTACATCAACTGTATTTTATTTTGGCCAAATTCAAAAGGCAGCTGCTTCTATCCACACAATTTAAGGGATTAATCCTCAGAAAATGTAAGGTCTATGAGAGACTGACTGAATAGTGGTCCTTTCAGACTATGTTTACTTTAAAGCACAAGATTAATGTTCAGGGTTTCCCCCTGAAAACTTGTGAAGTCCAGTGATAGGGGCACCAGGCAGTCCATCAGCAGTGTTTTTGTGTTAATAAATGTGAAAAGTTACAAAAACTTGGAGGGGCACAAAAAGAAATCATAATTTGGAAATAACAGCATGTGAGGCTAACGGGTAGGTGAAGGGATGGCACAATTAGTGTGCAGCCCCCTCATGCCCAGTTTAATGTGTCTGCTATAAACCTACCTTAATCTGTCTTTACTGTCACTTGTAATGAGTACTAAAAACACTTGTTTCTTTTTTTGGTGTGAATTTTATTAATTTTTAAAAGTAAATAATACATTATGATTCCAAGAACTCAAAAGACATTTGCAATATTTCTGCCCTTTCAAGGGTGGCAAATATCCAATATTTATAGGAAATAACAAACCCATCCATCTAGCAGTGTGTTTTTGAGAGGCAGAGGGGGGTAGGGCTTTATAATTTGCAGCTATTTAAAGCCTTTGCTTTTAGTAATGAATTATTTTGTCACCTCCTCTGTGATGAGATTCATCTTTAATAACTGTAACAATTATTTTATTAAAAAGAGAAGCCAAGTCTTTATGCCTATCTCACCAAGGTCTCAAGCTGGAAGGAATTCTCATTAAGAGCATTATATTACCCGGTGCGCTTTCAGCTGGATATCCCGCTGAAATTACATTAGGTGTCAACAATTTTGTGTTAGAAGTAAGCAGCCATATTTACAGAGGCTTGCTTTTTTTCCATTTAAAGCCTGATACAAGGAGATGTCTTAAAAAAATACTAATGCTCAATCTAATTAAGGCACATACAGAAAAAAAAGAAACTCGATAAAGTGTTGACTTTTAATATAGGGCAAGGGTTAGGCTGTCATCAACAAAATGTAATCTTTCATCAGAACTTTTTGATAGCTGGAGATAATTTTTTGTGATTTATTTAGCTGGCTTGTGTGTGCACCGTTCCAAGAAGGTGAAATCTCCTCCAATATGAGGATCAGGTTGTTTTGTGTCATGATTGATTTATCAGCACATTTCCATCTACATCCTGCGTTCCTTCTGATGGTTAGCATGGTGTGCAACATTGTGTTTTGCTAATGGTTCCATGGCCCAGGGTGGCTGCTAATGACATGGTTGTAATTGTTTGTCAGTGTGATAATGTGTGATTTCCTATTTCCATGTGAAGTTGGACATTTGATGAAGGAGGGCTCTTGTCAGGAAGACAAAGTACTGTCATTTGTCACCAGCTAAATGCGCTTCTCAGCAGACATCCTCTTGGATTTCACTGCCACTATCACACTCACAGATCCTTTTTTGGGGGGGGGGGGCTATTGCCATAATTTCCACAATATTCTGCGCCTGGAATTGGAGGGTGGGAATCATTAATCGTCTTCTGGCTTCTATGTGTGGAAACCCAGATAAAGAGAGAGAGTTAGATCAGGTAGAAAACAGGCTCAACGCTCAACTTTAGTGCCTTGCTAAAGGATTCTTTCCCTTTTTTGTCATGTTTCAATTAAGGATACACTGATCTACTTCTTTCTATTCCATTACAATGCTGATATCAATATTTGAAGTTTAGTGTTGGCCAATATAGATCTTATACAGAAAAACAGTGCTTATTGACTTAAAAATATTTCTTTTTTTAAACACAGACATAAATGTACTGACTTGCTATTTTTTTATATCTCTACACCAGTACAACACACTTAAATACACAAATAGCTTCACAAGCTTGGTCAAACATTTCAAACCAACACAACTTGAATTTGTTCAGTCAATGCAATTAGGAGTGTAACAGTCAATGTAAAATAAAGAAACTGACAAAAACAACAGATTGACTATCTTGATTAAACATGTAAAAATAAACAATTTCTAAATGTAAATTAAATAATGAAGCAAGAGCACAAGGCGTAAACAACTAAATAGATCTGCCTTATGGATCCGAGACGTCATTGTTTAATATCGGATCAGTGCATAGTTTCAACCAATATTTACTGTGCTTTGTTGTAATCTCATGTGAAAGTGGATGGAAAAAGGTCTTTTTTTTTTTTTTTTTTGCAAAAACGTATTGTGAAAGTAATTTTAAGAATAAAATGAGCTTGATGCACTGTTTGATAACTCTGATAAATTGGAGGACACACTGCTTTCACAGAAAGTAACACAAGAAATAAAGCACGGTGAGAGCCATCAACGAACACCAAAAATGTTTAGGCTGATTTTAGTCTCAAACATATTGTTATCAGTGTCATAAGTAAAACGGGTATAATATTAATGAACCTATATTCATTTCCATTTTGTTGCTAATTTTGTTTCAGATAATCAATATCAGCGGGTGGAGGGTCATTTGGAAAGGCTAGTGAAATCAGACGTCGCTTAACAGCATTTTTTTTTTTTTTTAAACGACGGGAAAATTTGAAGGCTGTCGGTCATTTGACAGGTTAGAATTCACACCCTTGACTGGTGCACATGGGAGGACTTTACGCAAAGAGTTAATCGGAAAGGCAACTAAAATCAATCAATAAAAAAATCCTTTCTGAATTTCATCTCATGGTCTCTGAACTAAATGCCTCTTTCTGACCGGGAGCTGACAGCGTATTGAAGAGTTATGGACCGGACGCTTTGGAGCGTCTGGTTAGGAAGCGCATTACAAAACTTTGGTAGAAATGGCGCGTTTAATTTCAGAGAATGCAACGTTGTGTTAATCCATTTATAGTCTAAACAGAAGAGCCGGCAGTTTATCTTGAGGAAATAAATAAAGGTGCAGAAGTTAATTACACTGTAACATACGCAGTCCGCTGCACAGCTAATGCGGCTCCGCCACTGCGAAGAATTAAACTTAACTCACCCTGCGGTTTTAACAAATGGAGCTGAAGACGTTACCCTCCTGCGCCCAGAAGGAGAAAGGCGCTCAAGAGGAGCGTGGCGGGGAAGCGAAATGCAAAAAAAGAAAAGAAAAAAATCCTAAAAGCGCACACCCAGACCGCGCACATGTAAAAAGCTCGTAGAGTTCAATTGATCGGTTTGGATCACACAGATCCAACTGAGTGATGAACCAGCGCAGATTCCTCTGCAGTTGCGGAACAGGGCCGTGCAGAGACCACTAAAGGGGCAGGTGCTCAAAAAAGAAAAAAGGGGGCACATCTAACCGCATTTTAGGACAGAATATTAAAGTCACACATCTTTCAGAGTTTAATAAACAATGATAAATACAACTAGATTTATTACATCTTAACATAATAAAAACATAACAGCTGCCTTGTAATATGAAATATATTGTTCACTACCAAAAACTGCCTGTTGATCATGACCAGAAGCTTTTTTTTCCTTTATGTTCTTACCTGCGGTACTCGTTCTGACTCAGTTGGTCAACAATCCTCTACCTTTGGCTGCTTCTGGCAGATCCTTTCTTTTTTTTTTTGAGGTCTTTCTTTATGTGGCATCTTTGAACTGAAAAAAGCAAAACATAATGAGTTATGATCAGAATACTATTAAACCACACTACCAATGATTTACCCTTGTGTTTAAACCAATATGTTTTTTAGTCCATACCACAACATAACAATATTACTTAAAGTCTGGATTGAGTTTTTTCCCCTTCATTAATGACATATTTTTATTAGAGAGGAGCAGCTTGATTGATTATTACATACATTATATCCATCATGGTAGTTCAGGGTGAGTTATTTTTAATTCTAAATGAATATCCTTGTTGGACTTTTATTTAAGTGCTATTCTCCTTCAAGATACATTTACCTAATGCTAGAATAAATGCAATGTACATTATGCTGGAAAGGGAATTAGAAGACATGTATCCATTACGGAGATGATCGGTTTTGGATGGGCGATGTGCCCCGTATTGCATAAGCAACACTGAAGAATGACTGATATCATTAACGATACAGGGAAGAAACTTTTCAGTTATCTTGCTTTGCTAGCAAAGTCGTTAGCTAGCAGCTAGCTAATAGCACAACAACAACAGCCTAATGTCTGTATGATAAATATACTGAATGATAGATAAGAACAGTTTTTCCTCACCTGGCTGTCTCCTCCCGCTCAGTAGTTCTTCAGAGAAAAGCAGAGGCCTGTCAGTGTCTGTTGTATTTCATTACCTCTCTGCTTAAACCGCTACTCCGTGCTGAAGCAGAAACAATACGTTCAACGTTTTCTGTCATCTGACAAGTAGCAAGTCTACTCCACTTTATTCACCAAAAACATTTTTTTTTTAAATTCACCAAAAACTGTTTTGTAATCTGGAACGTTCGCTACGTTGAGCTCCACAGTTAGGCGCCTTACCTCTCTCTTTCTTTTTTAAAAAATTTGAATAGAGGAAATCCATTTTCCATACACCCTTGTCCCTTAATGGGGTCGGGAGGATTGCTGGTGCCTATCTCGAGCTTGAATAGAGGAAGTCTTTTATTTATTTCTTATTATTACAATAATATACATGTACAACAAGTTACGTAAGCAGTAACTAAACAAATGATGAGGCTTAAGGAAGGTAACAGAGCAGAAATTACCAACAGGAAAGGATACAAATAGGAAGAGGTTACAAACAGGACAAGGTTAAATACAGCAATTAGGGCAGATTACATGAGAAATTCTTTACAAATTGAAGTAGTCTTTCAAGCTTTTAGCCACTTTATCTCACTGTGCGAGAGGCAACTGCGTCGTGCATCATGGGCAAAAGGTCAAAGGTGGGTTTATTATGTTGTTTTTCATGAAAAATACAACAAAAAGCCCAACACAAACCCAAATAATTTTAGTACATGTTATTATCTGTCAGAGGGCTTAGGACATAATAATAATAATAATAATAATAATAATAATAATAATAATAATAATAATAATAATAATAATAAAAATTGACCAAAAGGTCACTTGGAGGCAAGGAGCAAAAGGGGCAGGTGCTCAAGACCCCCAACTCCCCCCCTGCACTTGCCTGGATGTGAACCAGGAGGAATTTGAGAGGCACTGTGCATTCAGACCTCAGCAGGTGAAGTGCTGGTAATTAATGTGGGGTCGTTTAATTTCAGTTATTATAAGT
>NW_015113703.1:49469-51754 GCF_001443285.1 Poecilia latipinna | reverse complement strand
TCAACTGCTTTATGTGTGATAGATCTGGATTCACAGTTCAACTACGTAAATAGTAGTTTAAAGCGGATGAAAATGCGGCTAAATAGCTTATGTTAATATGATTATAATTTGAGGGGTAAAAATAGTATATGACCAATTTTTTTTATGCAGTCCACGGATAACAAAAAAGTCTAGCAACCTCTGAGTGGAATATATATGTAAAATTTGTAAATTATGTAATCGGCCTGACATAACTATTGCCTTAACAGCAATAGTTATATCAAAGCAACAATTTTCATATCGGTGTATCACTAATCATAGTCTCTATACTAGATAAAATATGAACTTGAAGACTAAGTCATATTAGGCGTTATTTCCATTTTTCCATCAGCTCCGATCAGCTTCCCTGGCCCTGCCAAAATAAAAATAAAAAAAATGTAATCCCCACAGCATCATGATGCTGCCACATCCATGTTTTCCCCCACACACCTCAGATTTTGCATAGGCTAAAACATTCAGTGTTCAGTGAAGTTCAGATGGTTGCACTGCATTTCATTTATGGGTGTTAAAGTAATGCAAGTGATTACATGTGATTTTTTTTTTTTTGTTAAAAAATATTGAAAAACCACATAGCATTTTTCTTGCACATCACAAATTATGCACTGCTTTGTTTCCATACCATTTGTTATTAACACACCTCAACCAGTCTTGAGGAACAGTGGTTCTGAGATTAGGATTAATAAATAGAAGGATAAACATGAACATTCCCTCACTTCTCATTCTGTGCTGACATCTAGAAATCCTCTAACTGTATTTCCAGAAAGAAAGAAGTGAAATTACTGAGTGTGGTAATCTTTTATTAGTAGTGTTTGTCAGGAGTCCTCACTTCCTTAAGAACAGAGAAAAGGTTTCATCATCCTTGGCAGAAACGTATCGCTGGCTCGTGTCGCCATGTGGATTCAAGTTCACACCTACGATTAAATGTGTGTTTAGAGATGATCCGATCATGAGTGGGAGACTCTTAGTTTGTGTCCCAACAATTTGAAGCATGGTGCACAATCATGTGTCAAAATTGATGTCTGCTATAAACTAAAATATATAAAATATTTTAAAATATAAAATATATTGGACCATGGGTCTGCAACCTATGGCTCTTTAAACTCTCCACATTTTGTTCCTTTTTTGTTTTGTTTGTTCTGTTTTCATGCCATGTCTGCATAAAGTTTTCCCAATGGAATGACACTAATGATCAGGGGTCACATTAATGGAATACTTTCAGTATTTTTTTAAATCGACGGAAAAATTTGAAGCCTGTCTGTCATTTTGACAAATTATGATTCACTTCCCTGACTATATTTGATGCAGATGCCTGGGACACTTTCAACTTTAAGCAGAGTACATTGTGGCGGTAACTAAATCAGTCAAGAAAACATCCCTTCTGAATATCATCTGTAACATGGACACTGAATTAAATGCATCTTTAGATGACAGCATGGTGAAGACTTATGGGCAGGAAACTTTGGGGAGCGCCTGATTAAAAAGCGCATCAAAAACTTTGGCTGAAGTGTGTGTTTAACAAGCCTACAGTTCATACAGAATAGAGAAAACTATATGTGCTAATCTATTTATTGTTTAAATGTAGAAGTACAGTTTTCCATGTTTAAAACAAGAAAGTAATGAGTTAATTGTACTGTAACAAGTGCAGTGTGCTGCACAACTAATTGCATATGCAGCTTTGCCTTGCTGTGTTCAAGCTGCGGGGATGGGATCCTTTCAATCAGTCATCCCAGAAGATCTGCACTTGACTCATCCTGCATTAAAACATATAATATATGCTTGGAACTCAGTGTTGTCAGAAGTATTAAGGGATTTTTAATCAGTATCAGCGTGTATGAAGAGCAGGACTGTAGAGGTGCAATCTTATGTCACATCCATGGTGGATGAGGGTATTTTAACATCCACAGTTTTCCTAGTGAAATGATGAAACACTCTCACTTTTCTTCCAGTGTCTTTTGTCAGATTTGGCTCAATTTTGCTCTGTCTACTGTAGAACACACGTGTGGTGTGCCATCAGTTAATCGTAGCCTTTGTTTTCTTAGCATTATCTAGATCTCTAAACTTGATGGGGGTTTTTTTTGGTGTTTTTTTTCCTTCAAGGACAAATGGTACAGGAGAAGGCAGATCTCCCATGTGCTCCCCGAGTTCTCACTAAGCAGCACATCCCTTTTCAGTGCCAGCTGTTCCCTCAGATACACCAGACCACGCTGAAATTCTCCTAATATAATTCCCGGGGCTCGGGAGAATAG
>NW_015113703.1:43796-45502 GCF_001443285.1 Poecilia latipinna | reverse complement strand
AAAAAAAAACATGCGTGCCAACGAGGAGAGCGTTGAATTTTTCATAAGTGGGGCTCCGGGCTCACTGAGTTTAGCGGGCAGCGCTTTCATTCATGAGCAGATGTTCAGCGCAGTTACACTCCACAGTTAATGTGAACTTGCTGGCCTCTCCGCCATTGGCTACAAGGACGTTGGCAGCGATCTGACATATGAGAATTCCTCCCCAGTAAAAGACGCAGGTCAGGGAAAGCGATTGCTCCGGTCTTTTTTAGCCGCTTCTTTATAGTCCAGGAGCTGGATCCTGGGTAAGTGGGGGTGGTGGGAGGGGTTGAGTGTTGACAGCCCATCCGTCTTCAGGTCGACAGTGATGAAACACCCACTATTGTTTGCTTTGGGAATAGTGATGAAATTCTCGCAAAATAAGATAATTTCTACAAGTTTTACACTCACTCTTCTTAACAACCACTCAGCAGGTGAGGTTTCAAAGCACCCAAAGGCTGAAACATCACTCATTGGATTGAAACGAACCTTTTATGGTGAGGAATTATTACCCTTGAAACAGGAAATTCATATAGGAACCTGTGAGGGGAGGAGGGGGGGGGTATTAGCGGTTTGGCCCTGAGCTGAAACCAGCTGGTGCTGTGGTCAGCCTCCCCTGCCTGGCGCCTCAGACATCTGCATGGTCAAACCGGCCAGCCGTGGGTTTTGATGTGGCCCCGCAGATCTTTAATCGTTTCCTCCTGACAGAAGTGAGTGGCCTCACGGCTCCGGAGAGCAGTGTACATGACACCAAGACTTGGGCCAGTCAATCCCAATTTTTTTTGTGTGAAAGTCATCACGGAAAAGTTGCACACGTGGGACTTTAAAGCGAGCAACGACAAGTTCTTGTTTCCTCTGCACATCTCATTTTCACGTTCTAATTGGTCGTTTTCAGGTTGGCTTTTACAAGAGCAAAACTAATTAGTGTTTCTAAATTCAGCAGAAAAAAAGAAAAAAGAGCACCAGCTTACATGATTGTTCTGGTTCCCTCTGTGGTGTCAGGCACTCAACAAGAAAATAAGACTAATCATTTTCTAAATTGCTCGTATATTTAAAGCCGGGAGCCGAGTGGAACTGCCATTCCTCCTGGCATTTTGTTTGGCTGAATTGAGGAGGCAGTGGTTGCCCTTTCCACTGTGTACTCTCTTTGTAATTCATGGGAAGTTTAGACTTGGGAGGCCTGCGGGGACAAAAAAGGAAAAAAGAAAACAACAGAAAAAAACAATGCGTTGTGTTTTAGGTGGGGTTATTTCTGCTTTTATTAGGAATGTCCTGCTGACAGGAGCAAACCCGGCCGAGTTTACAGTAGCTGTGACATTGCTGTTACCTTTATTCAAAACACTCCAGCTGCAGCAAGCCCTCAGGAAGCCCCGGCGAAGGCAGGACCACAGAGGCAGGCCAGAGATAGGCGGGGGCGTCAAGCACTGTTTGAATTGGCAGACGTTACCCCCCCCTCAGGGAACTTTTCCCTAGCTTTGCAGAAAGGCCGGTGGCGTCGGCTGTGGCGGGGCAGGCGGTGATTTAGGGACAGAATGGGCTTTTTCCACCTCTCCTCCCCTTTCAGGAAACACATCTTGCCGTTTATCCTCTGTGTGTTTTCACACGAAGGGACTGAATGACAAAGGTCAGCTTTAAAAGGCTGTGGACTAACATTTGATAACTGTATCCATCCATCCATCCATCCATCC
>NW_015113703.1:28889-38753 GCF_001443285.1 Poecilia latipinna | reverse complement strand
CCCGCCGGTACCCATCAGCTGCTTCTGGAGTCCCACAGGCCAAAAAGGTCCGATAGGACTCCTTCTTCAGCTTGACAGATAACTGTAATGGGACAAATTATTATGCTAATGAATTAGTTAAAAAAAAAAATTTTAATCTCATTAGCTGACATTTATGTAAAATACTTGTAAGCATAAACACCCTGAGATGAGAGTCTTACATAAGCCTGAGTGAAAATGTACAGTATTTGGAGCTAAAATTATATAACATAGTAATTCACACTGGAGATGCACTGATCCCCAATTTTGCTGCAGATTTTTTTCTAAAGGTTTGTCCAAATTTAACTGATTCCAGGTTTTCTTTAAGAACTATAAATAACTACAAAATACTTTTTTTAACTTTAACTTTAACTTTTTTAACTTTACGGATGAATGGAACATTTCTGTCACTCATCGATGGTTATTGAAATTATGACCCTTCAAAGTTAAGGGAATAATCCTTAACCTGCTGATTTTTTTTTCTTTTGGGTGGGCGGTAGTGTTAAATCTAAGGCATTTTTTGCAATATCGCAAGTAGTTTTCAAGGGAATGCGTGTTGAACACTAAATTACCTCTTTTCTGCTATTTATAATGTAAAACAGATGTCAGGGAAAGGGTGGCTAAAAGTCTCTGCAGACCCCACACATCCTGGACACAAACCATTTAGCACATGGTATGATACCATAAATATTTGCATTAATTCAACCTCATCTTCTGCTTTTGCAAAAACACTAGATATATAAATATTTACAAGAAATACTTTCCATTTTTAATATATTTATATTTTAAATACCGGTAAAAGCAAATGCCAATTTCTTGTTAGTTTGCACAAACTTGGTGAATAAAGCAGATCCTGGTCCTAACAGGGTTACCTTAATACACTGTCTATACTCTTTTAAAGATAAACATTTATTATTTTTTGCATTATGTTTTGTTTATTTATTTTTCTGTATGCTGGAAATATTGTTGTTGCTTTTTTTTTCTTTTTAAGCCAGTTGACCTGTAGTTCATAACAGGTGGGGAGGGTGCTTCCATTTCTGCCCATCTTCTTTCATTTAAAAAGCCTTTAAACCAGAGAAACAGCATGACAATTTTTTCCCTCGATTCTAATATAGATGTAATCTGTTTTTTATTTCCCTCAACAGGTTTAGAAGCCAGTGATTAAGAAAAGCTTGATCTAAGGTTAAGGAGGAGCTGGGGTTTAAAATCAGTTACAGCAATTATCAGTTTCAAGGGGGCTTGGTTCCAGTTGTTGGAGTGTGTTAATTTTTAAATAGTCTTGTTTCTTTATATATATATATATAAAAACAAGAGTATTTTATTTATTTATTATACATGCATAATATATATATATATATATATATATATATATATATATATATATATATATATATATACACACACTTCTTTATTTATTATGCGTGTATCTCCAAATATTTAAAAGGCAGCTAGGGAGTGAATGTTAATTTCAGAGTGACCTGTTTAGTTTTTCTCCTCTGCTTTAACTTAACTCAAGTATGCTATAGGAAAAAGAAAAGACACCGGAGGTGATATGGTAGGCACTTCTGATTGTGGAAAAAAGTATGTGTGTTTTTTTTAACACTTTTGTGAAACTAATTTCCACCTTTTTTTCTCTTTTTCTACACCCCTCCCCCCATGCCTTCCATCCCTGCCCCATATCCTGCCCTTTGCTCACTTTTGATCTCCTCTCCACTTCTCCATATTTTCGACCAGCAAGGACACTCCAGGAGTGACATCCTGTGGAGCCTGACAACAAAGTAAGTACCCAAAGTGGAGATGTTGCTCACATTTTTTGAAAAAGAAGTCTACCTTATATTGAAAACCTTCATGGTTTTTAATCGCCACAAGACTGTAGGAAGCTGCTGTAGTAACAGACAGCAGCTGTTTGCTGACATCAGCTGTGACTGCTGGAGTCCTGCAGACAGTGACGCAGGCCGGTCAGCTGGGAGTTAAAGGTTAACCATGAACCTGACAGACGCAAAAAATTGCAGAGTGTTGCTCGCTCATGTCTGCATCACCCCCCCCCCCCCCTTTCCTTGGACTATCGTAGAAATCATCACTCCTTGTGTGGTGTATAAACATGTCAAAAACAAACCGTGACCCCAAGGCAGAGCCTCCACAAAGCAAAACAGTTTCAAAGCCTGGGATGTAGTGTAAACACAGAACATGGCTAACCTTCACGCAGGGAAGACTTCACCTTAAACTTGGTGTTTGTTTTATCGTCCTCTGTTGACCTTGGTCAGGTTGAATTTTCATCTTGCTCGTTTTTTTTAGGTCCACGTGGTTCTGTGTTGACATTTAGGGTTCCAGGTCGTTGTTTACATGTACAGCACCTCACAGTAGTTTTACCACTTGAACTTCTTCATATTTCTTGATATTAAAAGTTCCTGTGCAGAGAAGTTTGCTTGAATCAGTTTGTAAGTCTGGTTAAATGTGAAAACAGAAAATGTAGAATGGTTTTCAGTTCTTTATTCTATTAGCTAAAAAATGGAAATAAAATCTTATTTTTGAAAACAGAATGCTTTTTACTTGAATTTATGTTAGATTTTTTTTTTATTTCTGTTTTGTTATATATCAAAACTTGGTTTTGTTAAACTTTTTGAGTTACTGAGCGTTCAAAGATCATTGTAGTCTTTGTCCACAATTAAGAAATGCTCTAATTCATTCTGCTTTGGGCTCTAGATCACCTTAGATCAGTTTTTTGAATCTTTTTTGGACGCCAAACATAGATTTCAAACTTATTTTTAGGACTTATGTTGTTATAACAAATAAATTATTGAACAGTGTTCTTTGCCTCTTTAGTAAATCTGAAGTGAACCTCACCAGGTTTGTTTCATGGTTTGTGAAAAATGTAGCTTATAAAACCCAATAAGGTAGATGTCTTTTACAGACCCTGATGGATTGTTTGCTTAAACTTTTATGGATTTTGAGTTATCGAACAAAAGGAGTTCAATTCATATGCGCCCCAAATTTCAGATTTTTTTAAATTTGTAAAAGAAAATGTCTAAGCTATGGTCACCTCTGTGAAATATGGTGGTGGCAGCAGCATGGTGCAAGGGTACTTTTCTTCAGCAGAGAACATAAAAAAGCTCTGTTGAAGAAGCTGGAAAGATGGAAAATCTTCACTTCACAATTATGCACCACTTTGTGTTGGTCTTATATAAAGTCTCAATGAAACATATTCAGGGTTAAAAAATAACATTCAGAAGTTCAACATTTAAAATACTTTTTGCAAGGCTCAGTATGAGAGTTTACAGACAACAAGCTTTCAATTAGCATCCAAATGATCCATTTTCACCTGCAATATTTACAACAGTTAAACGTTGTATGTGAAAAATAAAGCCGGAATACTTTCTCACATTCTCCCTTCACATTCAATGGAATACTGACTCTTCTTTCATAGAACTGTCTTCATGCTAGCTGTTTCGCACAGCGCCAACAGTCACCGTACACTGACATGAACCTGTATTTTTTTAAATAAAGCCCAGCTGCTGAATGATCAGATAGTCTCTAATTAAAGCCCGAGTGTACACTCTTGTAAAATTCTCTCTGGAATGCTAACAACCTGTGATATTTCCAATGGTTGAACATTACAGCACAGGTTTCAGAGAAGGGAGGGGGGAACAAATACAGAGAAAGAGAGGAAGGAGGGGCAGCGGTCATGTGGCAAGCTTACATGCTGTTCACATCTATGTCAGATTGAGGCTAATGAAGGACAGACTGATCCTTGGATTAGAGCCCTACGCAAATGATCCCTCTTTGAATAAATTAGAAGCACCGATCCCTCCCCTCCACCTCATGCTGCGCCATAAAAGTGTTGACTCGTGGTTGGACGAGCCCCCAATTGTCACGGTGTTTGATACTATGTTTGAGCCTCTTCTTTCTGTTCTTCTACGTCACGTATGTTTTGAGAAGCTGTGATCATTTCCAGGTCGATACATCTTCAGGAGCAAAGTTTGATAGCAAGTGGAAAGTATTGAGTGTTGAGTCATTTAACAATGTAAATGAGCCCTCTGAAAAAAAATTTCCCCCACCCTCTGAAGAGGGATGGCATTTACATATTGCACTTTTTTTTCTTTTTTGATCAAAACAGTATGGTAATCCAAAAATATTTAAATATCATTTGTGAATTCTAGTTAGAAATAAGCAAAACAAAAACAAAAAAAAAAATCCCTCTGAACTTTTTCCAAGTAATTTACAGTTAGAGCAGCTCAGCACATAGAAATGAATCCTAAACTCGTAATTACATGGCACTTTTGAATATTTATTGCCCAGACAAGGACACAGAGATGTAACCTCCTGACTTACCGCTCAATTCCCGCTAATAAATTCCTTTCTGCTTCTTTAGTGGTGGGGCTACTTTCACCGGCTGAAATACTGTCATTTGATTTTTGCTGATATAGTGTATGTACTTCATAGGTGGATGGACTGGATGTTTTCCAATTAGCCTTGGTCGTTGCCAGTGTTTTTAAGTTGACTGAAGAAATCTTGCTTAGTCTGTAGCCTTAATTTTTTTAGGTTTTAAGAATTTTTTTTAAATTTTTCATCATACTTTAAAAGTCCATAAAGAGCACACTGTGAAGAATGTTGATGCAGATTTGATTTACAGCAGTAGCAAATCAGAGAGAAGTAATTGATCTTCTGTAGGTAATGTAAAGGAAAAGAGAAACCTTTTAGTGGAACCTAGATTCATACTGTTTTTTGCTTTTTTCCACTTTCAGCCTTTTATGTGTTTTAAGACACAGCAGATAAGACCATAATTGGAAGAAGAAAAACAGAAATTCTTGTTTTTATAAAATATGAGGAGAGACTTGCTGTTTTCTCCAGTTATGTATTTTATCTGTCAAAGACAACATAGTTAAGAAAAACTATGTTGATACTTCACGATAATTTTGTAATTCCTTCAATTTTGGTAGAATTATCCAAACACATAGTGCCATTTTATAGCATAATCAAGTAACCACGTATAGTGTAAGTAACTGCATATATATATATATATATATATATATATATATATATATATATATATATGTGTGTGTGTGTGTGTATGTTTGTTACTACCAAGTGCTATGTATATTAATAACATTTACCGTATTATTCGGACTATAAGCCACTACTTTTTTCCCATGGCTTGAACCGTGCGGCTTATAGCCCAAAATGCAATAAAATGCTCATTTACAGTTCTTAACTCCACATGGCAGCAATATTTGACATGGGCATTTATATTTTTGTTCAGTATATTTTTTAATATATAAAATTTAACAAATATATCAAGACAACATCCAACTCTTTATATTGTAACATCACAGTTGTTTGAAAAATGTCTTTGAAGATAAAACTCTTCAGATCAACTAACAGTGTTTTGTCTTATTGCACAAATTAAAATCCAGCTCCATGTATTCCTATTTGTCATTACCTGGCGTAGATGATGCGGTTGCCTCTCTTGGATTGTAAATGTCACTGGTGCCATCACTAAATGTATTAAACATTTGTTTGTCCATGTTGCTGGCTTCAGATGAAGAGTCGCTGACAGATGCAGATGTTCTAACGGAGGCTAAAGCAGGAGTTGTAGGTCTGAGGTTGTAGAAAATTGTGCACTCTTTAGCCTTAAGAAAAATATTGTGCTTAAGCAGGTGCTTTCTCAAACTAGATGTGTTTCGTCCACTGACCTAGTAATTCGCATTGCAAATATTGCAAAGAGCATAATTTGCATCGTATTTTGAAAAGTGGAACCATACCTTCAAGCTTTTTCTATTGGCCATGGCTACTTAGTTTACTGAACAAGCCGATGCTGATATCGTTACGCTCTTGCGTGTGCTATGCTGTATTCAGGACAAGCATGGAAAATGCCCCATTCTTTCTCCATACTGTCACCATGATGCGTTTAGGTACCGAAACATGGTACCATTTGATTTTATGTGAATAGGTAATCTGTAGTACTGACAGAATTCGGCCGGTTGTGAATTCTGTACTCATCCTTATAATATATATCTGGGTAATCTTGCTTTTTGGTCTCAGCTTTTTCTGAAGTAAAATTTTATCCATAGACATCAGTTTTCATTTTATTTGTTGTTTCTGTTGATTTGTTTACATATTTTGGATATTTAAAATATCTTCCGATTCCAGAGTTAAATGTTCATTAGAATTTAAAGTTTATTGATCTTTGAGGATGTGTTATTGCATTATTTTGCTATTACCATTATATTTCTTCAAAATAGTCTCCAAACAACAATATTATCATTATTGCAATTACTTATGCCGACAATTTATTGTGCAGCAGAATTTGTTATTGTGACATGCCTAGTCGCATGCTCTACCCTCTGTGCCACTGCTGCAACCCGGTCAAGTTTGTTTAAAGATTGGTGATGGGTCAGAAAATGGCAACCTGTGCACTCCTACTGTCTTTGTAATTAAAAAAAATCTGAACTGGCATGTCAGGCCTTAACCCTTTCATGCATCGCGGTCTCTACAGTGGACAGCTATCTAAAAGTCATTTTCTTGTATTTCTTGTGGATTTTTATGTTATAAATGCCTACAGACCACTAAAGTGGACACTACTGCATCAGGCAATACACTGCCAACTACTGTCCATCTATTGCAAGTGCAAGAATTCTTTTGTTAAATCCAATATGGTGGACAGACGGAAGCATATCAGACTAACTCGGGAATATCCAGTCCCCCCTCCTACTGTGGAAAACTCTTGCAGGTAAAAACAATATTGTGACATCAAGAAACCCCTAAAGACTAATACTACTGATGTATTTTCTAAATTACAATTTTATATTTGGAGAAAATTACTACTGATCACGTGTTCACTAAAGTGGACGTCATGTATCAGTGACAATATTTTGACAGGTATCGATATCAATCCTCTGATCTACACTATGCAACATTTTGAGGAAATATTTTGACTGTAAATAAACTAACATATTTTAGTTCTTAACTTGATATCCATTGTTACCATTAAGAAGTAAAGTTTTTATATGTTACTGGCCAATGGTAGCAGTATAGATACTGTATAGATGAGGATGATGAAGAACTTTTGATCACTGAGTTAAATCAAGATGTTGAGGGACATGAAATAACTGGAGATGCAAAACCTACAGATTACAAACCTGTATGCATTCCAAAAAAGAAAATAAATTCTGCCCTTAACAGATCAGGAATTTCCCTTTCCAGTAATAAATATGGAATCATGTCATACCTCAGATAACCAAGGTCAAGAATGTATTGATCACTAGAGCCAGATTTTCACCTTGACATCATACCAAGTGTTTTTTCACTTCCTGGAGAAGGTAAATCATTTTACATTTCAAGACATCTGTAGCTTGTGTGCTAATAAATGAGCTAGACAAGCTCTAGAGTACCACTGCCATCCCATCACTGTTGAAACACGGACCGGTGTCTAAGGCAGTCATGTCCAAAGTTGGTCCTTAAGGTCCAGCATCCTGCATCTTCTAGTTCTCTGCCTGGTGGCAGTAACTTCCTCCTCAGCATTTCTCCTGAGGTCTTCTAGTGAGCCACCATTTGATCCAGGTGTGTTGAACCAACGAGAGAACTAACACATGCAGGATGCCGACTCTCCAGGACTCACGCTGGACTAAGACAGTGTTTCCCAACCCTGGTGCTCAAGGCACACTGCCCTGCATGTTTTAGCATTTAGCAAGCGTTTCCTTGCTTCAGTCCAGCTGATTTCAATCGATGACTGATTGCAGTTTAGCAAACGCCTGTTAGTCAGTTGAATTAGGCACCAGGGTTTGGGAAACACTGGTCTAAGACACCCTATGAGATCAGGCTGAGGTCTAGAGAACACTGGCCCTACCTTGCTGCAACCAAATATATCAACATGTAATAATCCAGCCTACAGACAAAACTAAATCCATCTGCATCCAATGGATTGTTTGCAATCTGGGTGCTTTGCGCATTTTCATACAAGATAGCTTTGATTTTTATAAGTCTGAAACTGAAGAGACAGTACTTCTATGTTACAGAAGACAACACAATGGCTGAAGTGTCATATTCAATGTTAGTTTTATAAAATTAAAAATGTCCATAATAAAATCCTACTGCTTGAGAAGGAGCCAGAATAAGACTGAAATGAGACCAAGCAGTTGAATGAGATGGACTGAATTAATGGATCAGATAGTAGTGAACATTAGATTAGGATGAGAGTTGAATGCAATGTTAAATTGTATTCAACATTCTGCTAACTAATGGCAAAATATATTGACATTATAATATACAGCATTTCATTAGTTGAAAAGATGTAAGCGTATGTTATCCACCTAAGTGGACACTTCGACAAATCCTAAAAGACCACCTTATTTTAATGCCCTGAGAAAATCAAAAATACTTTGGAAAAAAATCCTGACTTACTGGATCATAAATCATGCGTGAAGAACAGAAATGGGTATCAGCACGAAAAGGCCTGATCGATGCATCTCATCATACAGTATTTCAGTACAGAGCTTTGGCAGGAGAAGTGATGGCTTGTGGCATATGGACTACACAGATGTATACTGTACCCGCTCCACACCTCTTGACCTTCCTACCATGCCGCAGCCGGCACATAATCCTGAGCCCCCTGTTTGTAAACATGAAAGCAGTGATCAGACGCCCGTTCTCCCCATTCGCTCGCCTCACAGACTGGCACAACACAACATGACAAGCAACAGATGTGTCACACTGGCTGAAATCAAATCAGCCGTCCAGCATGGAGTCCTGCACACCATCAGACATGTTGAGGCGAAGAGTGGAGTTGGGGGTGTAGAGGCAGCGAGCACTGCTGGCAGATGAGACGAGGCAGAGCCTCTGCTGCTCCCAGCTTCCTGTCTGGGGAAAAAAGGGACATGTCTGTTTGTGGGGCCGCTTTTGACACTCCAGTCACTCTGTCATCTGGGTCGGCTCGCCACAGCTCTGATCATACGTACACGTTGCATTCAAAGAGCGTCATTTCAGCCGCGTGACAGGTAGGCTCTCAATGAGACAACAGCCAGAGGGGGATGTCCTTTTCAATACAAGTGCAAGCTCAAATGCACAGTGCACCGAGACAAAATAACATCACTTGACATCATTCTGAATGCTCTCATGTTGTCTTTTTTAGTCAGTGTGGAAAGTATACTGTAATACCAGAAAAGGAAAGTTCAGAAAGGGAGAAGCTAAAAGGCAACGACCGTTCTCTTTTGACATCTACGCCTCTTAAACCGACCGTTAAGAGAGTACCTTTACACATTAAAGATATTCTCTAGGGCTACACCTGGCAATCCTTTTAGTTATCAATTATTCTATAGATTATTCTGATTAATTTGATTTTAAAAAAGCATGGGCATATTCTGCAGATATTTCATTCAACCACTTGGAACTTTTTTATATATAATATTAGAAATACTTTGAAAGATGTAAATAAACAATTAAATTTTTTATCAAATAGGAAAAAAATGCCATAACACAGCATTCATTTAGTGAACACTGGATCATTTGTAGAAAAGGCTGAATCTGCTGCTGAAAATATATTTCTAGCATCTAACTTTTTCAAAACATATGAAAAGTTCAGCCTTTTTTGCTTGACTTAACATTAACACAATTGATTATTTTCTGATTATTAATTGGACAGGAAAGGGTGCTTAATAGATTTATTTATTTTTTACAGAATTTGAACCAGGTGAAGCTAAAACCATCATTTTGGTGGGACATGTTTACAGAAATTTTTTTTTCCAGCATAATTGCTAAAAGTTTATATTTTCCTGCAGTTTTGGCCTAATTACTTCCCTGAGCATGTTTGTTTTTTTGGTAACACTTTATTTGAAGGGGGTTGAATAAGACTGT
>NW_015113703.1:20704-23494 GCF_001443285.1 Poecilia latipinna | reverse complement strand
ACAGTCTTATTCAACCCCCTTCAAATAAAGTGTTACCGTTTTTTTTCAGCAAAAGGTCTTTTTTGAGTCTGTGAATATCTGTATTTGTCTCGATGTTGACAATGTGCCCAATTCTGCAGGGTGGATCAATTCTGTGCTTTGTGTTCTGAGGACATGGTTTATTATCTATTTTGCACTATTTAGAATTTCCAGTTGCACTTTCTGAACCATTTGAAAAATATATTGCAGCTTATTTTTTTTACATGTTTGACCAAGGTAGTCAACCTGTTTTTTGTTTTTTTTTTTGTAAGTTTATTTATTATTTATTTTACATTGGTGCTATACTCCTAATTGCACTGACTAAGCAAATTAAAATTGTGTTGATTTTCCATGTTTAACCATACTTGTGAAATTTTTTGTGTATTTGTTGCTGTACTGGTGTAGAGTTCTCAAATACATTTGTAAGTCAGTACATTTATGTCTTTCTTTAAAACAAATAAATGTTTAAGTTAATTCAGCACTGTTTCTGTGTCGGCTGATACTAAATCTGTATTGGCATCGGAAGTAGTAATAAAGGGTTCAGTGCATCCCTATGTGTCAATTTCAAAATTAGTGGACAGTTATTCCAATAATTGATTCATCACATTTAATCCAAATAATTGTTTCAGCCCTAATCTGCTTTTGTTAACCGCCGCATCATAAACAAATAGTGTGGCTGCAGGGGGAGAGAAACAGGAATCCACCACCAGGACAAGTGAATGAATGAAGGCGGAGCAGCAGCTGCTTGACTACTGCAGGCCATCACTGCACATCTGTTTATCCCTCTGCCAGCCACACAAGTGTTTATACCCACAGGTATAATTGAGCTATTTTCCTGAGGGCAGCCTCACTAAGTTATGTTCCAACTTTCCATTAAAGCGTGTGGAGGTGGGGAGGGACGTTTGACTGATAGTAATCACGCCCAGCAACACTGCTATGTAAATACAGCTTATCAGCTTTACCAATTTGGTTAAGTGACACCAGCGTGGGTGATTCACACATCCAACTCGGGTGGCTGTGACACAAGGCCATACACGCCTTTGTCATTTATTAAACCACCGGCAACTCGTGTTCTTAACAACCAAGTACTCAGGAAGACACATAATTGCGAAAAACACTGTTGAAACAATATCAAGCTGGGAAAATGCAAATAGAAAGTTTTCAACCTGCCAGGCGGGTAAACTTAACTGTATGCATTCAGCAGCACTGTATGGAAATTGAAATGAGAATATCTAGATCTAAAGCGCAGCATTTAAATATTCAAATGTTAACACCAAACAATATAGTGCATTATGGCTTTTAGTATTTGCATACAACTCTGTTTGCTGCTGCTGAGCTGGGGATGATACAAGGAAGAAAGAAAGAGAGAGGGAGAGAGACTGTCAGGATGTGGAGCACACAAACAAAGCTTTTGTCTTTTTTTGTGTGCTAACTGTCCCGTTCAGTTTAAACACTTATAGATATTAGAACACCAGAGCAATTAAAGAGGAAAAGCACTTTCTGTCGCACATCTGTTTGTGGTGTTTCTTTTTTTTTTTTTTTTTATTAACGGTACAGAGGGGTTTGAGTGTTGTCGCTGTCTTTTCTATTTTAAAATTACTTTTAAAAACAAGCAACCATTCGTTAATAAAAACGTGCAAAGAATTTAGTCTATCAGAACAGACTAGGTTCCAATTGCAGTTTTCTGGCTGATCGGTGATTACCGATCTTTAAAAAAACCTGACTTGCCAATTCCAATTTTGGCCAATGCCAATTTTTTTGTCTGAAATGTTGCTAAATAGTAGCAAGAAAGTTGTTGAGTTTACATCAGTGGGGTGACTATTGATAACCACAAACATGCAGACATGACCTGGTGGGCCAGTCTATCAGTCAAACCTCTCCCATGGGAGAGCAGAAGAGGGCAGTGATAGATTTTAAGACCTTTGCTGAGGTAAATAAGATCGGGAGATAAGATTGGCTTATCGTAAATATCGACTGCTCACCGATCTCCAAAAAATTAAGGAAACCGGTACCGACAAAAAGGCTGGCCGATAAGTTGGTGCACCTCTAGAAAAGACCACATTTTAAAATGACACAGATTAGTTGGTTATCTGGAGCGGCAGTGACGCTTTTTAAAATCTTTGCTTCAAGGAAGTATATTGAGTGTATTTAAATGTTTGGATCCATGTGTTTCGATTTTATTAAATGATCTAATAAAATGGCTTTTGTGGAGGTGACAGCCACCTTTTAAATAGGTCACAACAGTGGGCTATAATGTGTAAAATGAAGCCTAGGCATACTGTACATTCAAACTGGAAGAGTATTCACTTCACCTGCTCAGCCAGTCACGCCATCATGCGCCTTAATCGCAGCCTATCGGTGCCAGTCTTTTCCTCATCTCCTCCAATCATAAAGCATCCCACCCTTAATAAGGTCCAGCATCCCGTCTTCACCCGCTTTCTTGACCAAGCTTTAACCTTGTCTGCTGCCATGTCCGATTTGGATTCCGACGACTTTGTCGTGGACGATCGCGGTCTCTTTCTTTCTCCTTCACCTCACAGGAGCGCTTGTTTGGCCATCTGTCCCGATCAACCCTCTCACTCTTCTGTACTCTGATTGCCAGGGATTTCTCCTAGACTCCATTTTAAAATCCTTCAAGGTCTTTTGTTAAAAAAAAAAAAAAACAACATACTCATATATTTAGCTTGTACCTTTTACCACTTAACAATAGGTGAGTCAGTCAGCAGCAGTTATAACCCACGTCCCTCCTGATCCGTCCTCTCCTGAGTGAAA